>NW_027002671.1:0-47500 GCF_036934945.1 Oncorhynchus masou masou | reverse complement strand
AGAGAGACAGAGAAGGAGAGAGACAGAGAAGGAGAGATACAGGGAAGGAGAGAGACATGGAAGGAGAGAGACAGGGAAGGAGAGAGACAGGGAAGGAGAGAGACAGAGAAGGAGAGAGACAGAGAAGGAGAGATACAGGGAAGGAGAGAGACATGGAAGGAGAGAGACAGGGAAGGAGACAGACAGGGAAGGATAGAGACAGGGAAGGAGAGAGACAGGGAATGAGAGAGACAGGGAAGGAGAGAGACAGGGAAGGAGAGAGACAGGGAAGGAGACAGACAGGGAAGGAGAGAGACAGGGAAGGAGACAGACAGGGAAGGAGAGAGACAGGGAAGGAGACAGACAGGGAAGGAGAGAGACAGGGAAGGATAGAGACAGGTAGAATAACAGACCCAAAGAGAGAAGTTATGTGGTTAACAAAAAAACACATTATAACTAGGCCTCTGGGGAGCGGTAGGTTCAATCTCTTGTCTGCATCCCAAATGGTTCCCCATTTCTTTAAACAGTGCACTACTTTTGACCAGAGCCCTATATAGGGTACCATTTGGAATGCACACTTTGTCTGTTCCTGATCCAGACGCATGGCTAGCAGCTGGTGCTGTAGCATCTCAGTTGGAATTCCAAATGGAACACAGATGAGGTTCTGGAATCTATCGGCTCTAAAATATGAGCCAATCCTTTAACCTGCTCTATATTCCATGTCTGCCTCAGTGATCTCCCTACCTGTGCAGTAGCGCCCACTGGAAGCCAGGGTGAAGCCGGGTTTGCACAGGCACTTGAAGCTGCCGTCCTCGTTGATACACATGCCGTTCAGACACATGTTGGTGCCCGCGCACTCGTCATGGTCTGCGGAGGGCAAAAGGTTAAAGGTCAGGGAGAATCTGTCATCCTGCTGGTAAAGCCAAACTCACCACGCCCAGACCCGTTAGTTGCCAAGCAGAGGGTCTTGGAATGTGACCCCATGGGGAATGGCGTGTAGCATGTAGAATGTGATTGATGTTGTGTGCGCATTGGCTTTGTACAGCCACATTCAATGGCGTAAAAACAAGAGCAAACGTCATTGTCGACATCGATGGACAGCCGCGAACAAACGATGTGGTTGGGAGGGAAACACAGAAACCATATTAATAGCTATTTTATGTTTATAATAGTCTATAATTAGTGGCTTGTCTTCATAAAGTTCATTCATGGGTTTGACTAGGCTTGAATACTCACAGTACATAACAAGGTGGCAAATCAAATCTAGGGAACAATTAGCTACAATCTCATGAACATTGGAGTACTGATTTACATGAGTGATTAAGGTAACTGATACTATATTAAAATACGTAATCTGGGCTTGATTGATCTCGACTGGCGCAATGGAACCAATAGAGCAGTAACAAAAGTGTGAACCCAATCTGGCACTGCAAAACAGGCTAAAGCAAACGCAAAAAAGCATTTGAAAGATCTTACCGACACAGTTCCTGCCATCTGGGGTCAGCTGGAAGCCTGCGTTACAGATACACTGGAAGCTTCCATCCATGTTGAGACAGCGGCCGTTCTTACACAGAACCCCGTTGTGCAGGCACTCGTCAATGTCTGGTGAGGAGAGTTGTATATGTGACTTGCTGCCACTATCCCAGAATGCTGCACCAAATCCAATATAACACCATTACAATAGTAGACTACCCCTGCTCCTACCAATACACTACAATGCTGCACCAAATCCAATATAACACCATTACAACAGTAGACTACCCCTGCTCCTACCAATACACTACAATGCTGCACCAAATCCAATATAACACCATTACAACAGTAGACTTCCCCTGCTCCTACCAATACACTACAATGCTGCACCAAATCCAATATAACACCATTACAACAGTAGACTACCCCTGCTCCTACCAATACACTACAATGCTGCACCAAATCCAATATAACACCATTACAACAGTAGACTACCCCTGCTCCTACCAATACACTACAATGCTGCACCAAATCCAATATAACACCATTACAACAGTAGACTACCCCTGCTCCTACCAATAAACTGCAGAGCTGCACCAAATCCAATATAACACCATTGTTATACTAACCCTGCCCCTAGACAGTTCCCTCTGTCCCTAGACCGTTCCCCCTGATATAGACAGTTCCCTCTGGCCCTAGACAGTTCCCTCTGGCCCTAGACAGTTCCCTCTGGCCCTAGACAGTTCCCTCTGGCCCTAGACAGTTCCCTCTGGCCCTAGACAGTTCCCTCTGGCCCTAGACAGTTCCCTCTGCCCCTAGACAGTTCCCTCTGCCCCTAGACAGTTCCCTCTGGCCCTAGACAGTTCCCTCTGCCCCTAGACAGTTCCCTCTGCCCCTAGACAGTTCCCTCTGGCCCTAGACAGTTCCCTCTGCCCCTAGACAGTTCCCTCTGCCCCTAGACAGTTCCCTCTGCCCCTAGACAGTTCTTCTAAACGTGAAATATGAAAGAACAATATGAAAGAAAAAGGAAAAAGCATATTTAGACTGAATTTCCTTTTTCTTTCATATTTCTACTCCACTGTGAAAACAGACTCCCAGACACAGGCCTGGCTGGTTAAGGGTTTAAGCCACAGACCCCGGAACATGTCTATGGTGAAGGCATTGGTTCAAGCTCTTTGAATAGAATATACACAGGACCAGTCAAAGGTTTGGACACAGCTACTCATTCAAGGGTTTTTCTCTATTTTTACTATTTTCTACATTGTAGATTAATAGTGAAGACATCAAAACTATGAAATAACACATATGGAATCATGAAGCAACCAAAGAAGTGAGATTCTTCAAAGTCGCCACCCTTTCTTCTGTATACCAACCCTACCTTCTCACAACACATCTGATTGGCTCAAACGCATTAAGAACTAAATAAATCCCACAAATGAACCTTTAACAAGGAACACATGCTAATTGAAATGCATTCCAGGTGAAGCTGGTTGAGAGAATGCTGAGAGATGGCTACTTTTAAGAATCTCACCTTTTTTCGTTACTACATGATTCCGTGTGTGTTATTTCATAGTTCTGATGTCTTCACTATTATTCTACAATATAGAAAATAGTAAAAAAAATAAAGAAAACCCCTGTAATGAGTAGGTGTGTCCAAACTTTTGAATTGTACTGTATATGTACACCAGTATAAATAGACTCACCGATGCAGACCTGCTTCTCTGGATTTCTTTGGAACCCTGTGTGGCACTTGCAGTAGAAGGAACCGGCCGTGTTCACACAGTCCCCATTGGGGCACGGGTCGGAGGAACACTCATCTACATCTATTTATTATCAGGAAATAGATTTATTAGAAATACAACCTAGAATCATCACGAGTTCAGTTTTTAGACAATCTACCCAGGATTAAAAGTTAACTCATATAAATATACAGTACCTAACAGTTTTTAGACAAGCTACCCAGGATTTAAAGTTAACTCAGATAAATATACAATACCTAAATAAATATACAGCCGCGGAAACATATGTTCACGAGATTAGTAGATTCGCTCATCTTAGATAATATGAATATTTTAGCCATTTCTGAGACTCACTTAGACAGCAGCTTTGATGATACAGTAGTAGGAATACAAAAGATACAACATCTATAGAAAAGACAGGAATGTCTAGGGGGGAGGTGTTGCTGTATCTATTCAGAGCCATATTCCTGTAAAGCTCAGAGAGGATCTCATGACAAATGAAGTAGAAGTAGTGTGGTTGCCGGTTCACCTGCCTCATCTGAAGCCTCTTCTTTCACTGTGCTGCTGTAGAGCACCAAGTGCTAACAGTCAGAAACTGGAGAATATGTGTGTGGTGTTGGACAAGCTCTCTGATGCTAACAGAGAAATGTATTTTCTGGGTGACCTGAACATTGACTGGTTATCATCTAGCTGTCCTCTCAAAAGGAAGCTTGTTACTGTGACTAATGGCTGTAACACAGGGGTCGCCGAAAGGTCAATCATGAGCTACCAGTATGGTAGCTCGCTGCCCACCTACGAGTAGCTCGCCAAAGAATTCTGAAAGTACATGCAATTTTTACGTGTTCAACTGCAAACTTTTTTATTAAGAAATCTCACAAGTATCAAACACCACATGCTCCCAGCTACCAGAGGTGTGGACTCAAGTCACAAATATGATGACTTGGACTCAATTTGGACTTTAACACCAATGACTTGTGACTTGGACTTGGACTTGAGCCTTATGACTCGACCTGACTTGATACCCTCCCCAAACCCATCGATGCTATTAACAAAAGTGTGCAGCGCATCAACTCTTCATTTAACGGATTACAGTTTGAATCGGACCCAGCTGCCAATCAAATTGTGCGTTCAGAGGAACGTCAGCGGGTGAATTCAGATTGAGCCCTTGGAAAGATGATACCCCAAAATTATTATTTTCGGCTATAAAGACAACGCTGTATCAACAAAAAACGAATTGCAACTTGCAAAACACGCGGGAAGAAAATTACAGACGGAGGCGCAACCATTTCCAACTTTGTTCGACATTTGAAGCTGCACAAAGAACGGTAAGTCGTGGCTAATATAGCCGACAGCTATATATTTTATTACTTTACTAGTGTATCATGTAGACTAACGTAACGTTAAATCAATGACCTTCCACACAGTCAGTCAGTGCGGGAACGTGATCATTGCACCCAAGATTGAGCTACAACTGGCTCGGCAGTTGGTAGCCTAAATCCTGCCTGACGTTCCTAAAACAAGGTTGGGCGATTGTGTACAAGCCGAGATCGCCCCATAGCGATCCTCGATAGTCGATCACTACTGGGGGAGGGGGAGGGGGTCTTTCTCATGGCTACCCATGTATTTCCATGGAAATATAACGTTAATTTGGAAAGTAATAAATATATAGATATTTTTAAAAGCATTCATGATTTGCGTAAATGTAATATACTAACTATTACTCTTGTTAAAAATATGAAATTGTATTACATTTGGGGAAGAGCACGCGAAGCACATTCATCTCCTGCACATCTATCACTCCAGTGTTTTATTGGTATATTGTAATTACTTTGCGCCACCATGGCCTATTTATTGCCTTACCTCCCTTATCCTACCTCATTTGCACACACTGTACATAGACCTTTTCTACTGTATTATTGACTGTATGTTTTGTTTATTCCATGTGTAACTCTGTGTTGTTGTATGTGTCAAACTGCTTTGCTTTTGGCCAGGTCACAGTTGCAAATGAGAACTTGTTCTCAACTAGCCTACCTGGTTAAATAAAGGTGTTCTCAACTAGCCTACCTGGTTAAATAAAGGTGTTCTCAACTAGCCTACCTGGTTAAATAAAGGTGTTCTCAACTAGCCTACCTGGTTAAATAAAGGTGTTCTCAACTAGCCTACCTGGTTAAATAAAGGTGTTCTCAACTAGCCTACCTGGTTAAATAAAGGTGTTCTCATTATGACTTGTTTAGGACTCGAAACTCAAAGTTAAAGACTTGAGACTTGACTTGATAATTGACTGTCTTGACTTGAGACTTGACTTGGACTTGCATGTTTTGCCTTGGGACTTGACTTGGAACTTGAGTGCTAAGACCTGAGACTTACAGTTCTTGTGGCTAATATAGCCGACAGCTATATGACTTGGTCCCACCTCTGCCAGCTACTATTGAATTAATCAATCAATAATTATGTTCACTCCTGGTTAGCCACTACATAGCTTAAAAAGGCAAAACTAACACAATATCTGCCAATTCATTTCCAGCAATATTGTCTGTCTGTCTGCCTGTTTGGTGCTTGCGTTTTTCTATCACTCTGTCTGTAGCCAGTTGATGTGATAACCATCCTGTGAGTTGACAGAAATACTTTCCCCCAAAACATTCTCAATGAAATGTAGTCTTACCTGGCAGAAGTATATCATGAGCAAGTATATCATTTCTATCTATTATTTGCAAACATGAGATGAGCAGCAGCAGTCCAGAACCTTCGCTAGACCAGCACATTAGAGGCCACATGCCTCACTCGCTACATGCCCAATTAAAGGGCCAGATATGCAATCAAAGGAGAATTACATAATTACAATTAATTAATTTAATTAATTCAAATGTATTAACAATGAATTAAACAATTGTTAGTTTTCTTCCAGACCTAAAAAAATAAATATATTCTGATGTGATTTAAACATTGACTTGGACTCAGAACATCTAATTGAGTTGTTTCTCTATGAACAATTATATTTAGTGAGTCTTGTCAAAGCAGAGGCAGTAGGGATGACCAGTGATGTACCCTTGATAATTGTGTGAATTAGACAGTTTTCCTGTCCTGCTAAGCATTCAAAATGTAACGAGTACTTTGTGTGTCAGGGAAAATGTATGGAGTAAAAAGTATATAATATTGTTCAGGAATGTAGTGAAGTAAAAGTATAAAGTAAAAGTATAAAGTTGTCAAAAATATGAATAGTAAAGTAAAGTACAGTAAGTAGTACTTTTAAGTATTTTTACATCACTGGTAGCTCGCAATATGTTTTTTTTAAGTAGCTCTCTTGCTAGAAAAGGTTGGAGGCCCCTGCTGTAACATGACCCATGTTATCAAATCAAATCAAATCACATTTTATTTCTCACATACACATGGTTAGCAGATGTTAATGCGAGTGTAGCGAAATGCTTGTGCTTCTAGTTCCGACAATGCAGTAATAACCAACAAGTAATCTAACTAACAATTCCAAAACTACTGTCAACCAACTAGAGTGTTTACAATAGTGTTGGAACTGTGACCTCCATTCACTAACTAGCAAAGATTATGAACAAATATGCAGCTCTCGCTTTGATCTCAAAACAACCGGATCTACTCATGATCACTCATGCTGTAAACCCAGTCCAGTTCAAAGTGAACACAGATCCATATATGGCAATGGTCTATTTGCATGTAGGCCTACTGCGGCTCTGATTGGTTATGCTGCACTGGTCTGTGTAAAGTCTTGTGTTTCAATGCAATATAATCATACTCTGATGTGTTCTACCTACAACAACATCTCTTGCATAGTTAGTTTTCATACTCTTGCATAGTTAGTTTTCATACTCTTGCATAGTTAGTTTTCATACTCTTGTATAGTTAGTTTTCATACTCTTGCATAGTTAGTTTTCATACTGTGGCATAGTTTGGTTTTGGGATGTTGCATTGAAAGTGGCGTTGATTCGATCACAATTCCCACAGTAAAGGAAACCGTTGATAGTGTTAATAACTAAGGGGGGAAACTCTAGAAAGTGAAGTTAAATTGTGTGCTTCTCTGCGCTGCGGATATTTATTATGTGTGTTAGAGGGAACATTGGTGATCATAACATTATGACCATAACAAGGAAAGCCAAAGTACCAAAGGCCTAAAGTTATTTATAAGAGATCATACAAAATGTTTTCTCAGGACTCTGTTGTTTAAGATGTAAAACATTCATGTTGGTCTGACGTGTACAAGTAGGAGGATCCAGATGCAGCACTTGGGAGATTTATAAAATGATTCTTGCCAATTGTTGACAAACAAGCATGCGCAGTAGCTAATGGCCCCCATGAAGAGTAGCTGTTGCATGTGCAGTAGCTAATGGCCCCCATGAAGAGTAGCTGTTGCATGTGCAGTAGCTAATGGCCCCCATGAAGAGTAGCTGCTGCATGTGCAGTAGCTAATGGCCCACAGGAAGAGTAGCTGCTGCATGTGCAGTAGCTAATGGCCCCCATGAAGAGTAGCTGTTGCATGTGCAGTAGCTAATGGCCCCCATGAAGAGTAGCTGTTGCATGTGCAGTAGCTAATGGCCCCCATGAAGAGTAGCTGCTGCATGTGCAGTAGCTAATGGCCCCCATGAAGAGTAGCTGTTGCATGTGCAGTAGCTAATGGCCCCATGAAGAGTAGCTGCTGCATGTGCAGTAGCTAATGGCCACCATGAAGAGTAGCTGTTGCATGTGCAGTAGCTAATGGCCCCCATGAAGAGTAGCTGTTGCATGTGCAGTAGCTAATGGCCCACAGGAAGAGTAGCTGCTGCATGTGCAGTAGCTAATGGCCCCATGAAGAGTAGCTGTTGCATGTGCAGTAGCTAATGGCCCCCATGAAGAGTAGCTGTTGCATGTGCAGTAGCTAATGGCCCCCATGAAGAGTAGCTGCTGCATGTGCAGTAGCTAATGGCCCCATGAAGAGTAGCTGTTGCATGTGCAGTAGCTAATGGCCCCCATGAAGAGTAGCTGTTGCATGTGCAGTAGCTAATGGCCCCCATGAAGAGTAGCTGCTGCATGTGCAGTAGCTAATGGCCCCATGAAGAGTAGCTGTTGCATGTGCAGTAGCTAATGGCCCCCATGAAGAGTAGCTGTTGCATGTGCAGTAGCTAATGGCCCCCATGAAGGGTAGCTGTTGCATGTGCAGTAGCTAATGGCCCCCATGAAGAGTAGCTGTTGCATGTGCAGTAGCTAATGGCCCCCATGAAGAGGAGCTGCTGCATGCGCAGTAGTTGATGGGCCCCATGAAGAGTAGCTGCTGCATGTGCAGTAGCTAATGGCCCCCATGAAGAGTAGCTGTTGCATGTGCAGTAGCTAATGGCCCCCATGAAGAATAGCTGTTGCATGTGCAGTAGCTAATGGCCCCCATGAAGAGTAGCTGTTGCATGTGCAGTAGCTAATGGCCCCCATGAAGAGTAGCTGTTGCATGTGCAGTAGCTAATGGCCCCCATGAAGAGTAGCTGCTGCATGTGCAGTAGCTAATGGCCCCCATGAAGAGTAGCTGTTGCATGTGCAGTAGCTAATGGCCCACATGAAGAGTAGCTGCTGCATGTGCAGTAGCTAATGGCCCCCATGAAGAGTAGCTGTTGCATGTGCAGTAGCTAATGGCCCCCATGAAGAGTAGCTGTTGCATGTGCAGTAGCTAATGGCCCCCATGAAGAGTAGCTGTTGCATGTGCAGTAGCTAATGGCCCCCATGAAGAGGAGATGCTGCATGCGCAGTAGCTGATGGGCCCCATGAAGAGTAGCTGCTGCATGTGCAGTAGCTAATGGCCCCCATGAAGAGTAGCTGTTGCATGTTCAGTAGCTAATGGCCCCCAGGAAGAGTAGCTGCTGCATGTTCAGTAGCTAATGGCCCCCATGAAGAGTAGCTGCTGCATGTGCAGTAGCTAATGGCCCCCATAAAGAGTAGCTGCTGCATGTTCAGTAGCTAATGGCCCACAGGAAGAGTAGCTGCTGCATGTTCAGTAGCTAATGGCCCCCATGAAGAGTAGCTGTTGCATGTGCAGTAGCTAATGGCCCCCATGAAGAGTAGCTGTTGCATGTGCAGTAGCTAATGGCCCCCATGAAGAGTAGCTGTTGCATGTGCAGTAGCTAATGGCCCCCATGAAGAGGAGCTGCTGCATGCGCAGTAGCTGATGGGCCCCATGAAGAGTAGCTGCTGCATGTTCAGTAGCTAATGGCCCCCATGAAGAGTAGCTGCTGCATGTGCAGTAGCTAATGGCCCCCATAAAGAGTAGCTGCTGCATGTTCAGTAGCTAATGGCCCACAGGAAGAGTAGCTGTTGCATGTGCAGTAGCTAATGGCCCCCAGGAAGAGTAGCTGCTGCATGTTCAGTAGCTAATGGCCCCCATGAAGAGTAGCTGCTGCATGTGCAGTAGCTAATGGCCCCCATGAAGAGTAGCTGCTGCATGTGCAGTAGCTAATGGCCCCCATGAAGAGTAGCTGCTGCATGTTCAGTAGTTAATAAGGATCCTAATAAACTCAACTCAACATCTGTGGCTAGAAAGTGGACGTTCTGAGAGCTGGGAAGAGGGTCGATGGCCAATGGTCTTTCTGGGTTTGACTAATAACTCTTTACTTGAAATGTGCTGCCACAATTGCTGTGCAGTATTGACAGAGCAAACTTGACTTTTTAACACCCACAGTGTTAACATCAAAACTTTTAAAGTGTACATATGGGATCATCTGAAAAAGTGTTGAATGTCGAAAAGTGTTGAAACATTTTAAAAGTGATAGTCAATCAATCAAGAACACCAGAGTTCCTGGTATCCCAACCACTGTGGGCTTGGAACTAACATTTTAAAAGTGATAGTCAATCAATCAAGAACACCAGAGTTCCTGGTATCCCAACCACTGTGGGCGTTGGCACTAACATTTTAAAAGTGATAGTCAATCAATCAAGAACACCAGAGTTCCTGGTATCCCAACCACTGTGGGCGTTGGAACTAACATTTTAATAAAAGTGATAGTCAATCAATCAAGAACACCAGAGTTCCTGGTATCCCAACCACTGTGGGTGTTGGAACTAACATTTTAAAAGTGTTAGTCAATCAATCAAGAACACCAGAGTTCCTGGTATCCCAACCACTGTGGGCGTTGGCACTAACATTTTAAAAGTGATAGTCAATCAATCAAGAACACCAGAGTTCCTGGTATCCCAACCACTGTGGGCGTTGGAACTAACATTTTAAAAGTGTTAGTCAATCAATCGAAGACATGTATAAAAACACGTTTAATATATTGATGTATAATTACTATACTGTACCTGCACATTCTTGGCGAGTGTCCAGGGTGTAGCCGTTATTGCACTCGCAGCGGTAGCTAGAGCCCACGAGAATGCAGCGACTGTGCCGACACAGGTTGGGCAGCTGCGTACAGACGTTTATCGTCTGGTTCAGAGTCGCTGTGCCTGTCCAACAGACCCCACAGTAGCTCATCATAATCAGTGTGCTCCATCCATCCCTCAATCTATCTACAGAGCATTTGGAAATGATTCAGACCCCTTGAGTTTTTCCACATTTTGTTACGTTAAAGCCTTATTTTAAAATGTATTTAAAAACACATTTTTCCCTCATCAATCTTCACACAATATCCCATTAAAAAAAAACAGCAAAAACTTTGACATTTTTGTAAATGTACAACAACAAAAAATAAAATAAGGATATATCACATTTACATAAGTATTCAGACCCTTTACCCAGTACTTTATTGAAGCACCTTTGGCAGCGATTACAGCCTTGAGTCTTCTTGGGTGTGATGCTACAAGCTTGGCACACCTGTATTTGGAGAGTTTCTCCAATTCTTCTCTGCAGATCCTCTCAAGCGCTGTCAGGTTGGATGGGGAGTGTCGCTGAACAGCTATTTTCAGGTCTCTCCAGAGATGTTTGATCGGGTTCAAGCCCGGGCTCTGGCTGGCCACTCAAGGACATTCAGGGATTTGTCCTGAAGCTACTCCTGCGTTGTCTTGGCTGTGTGCTTAGGGTCGTTGTCCTGTTGGAAGAGGAACATCCGCACTGCATGATGCTGCCACCACCATGCTTCACCGTAAGGATAGTGCCAGGTTTCCTCCAGACGTGACGCTTGGCATTCAGGCCAAAGAGTTCAATCTTGGTTTCATCAGACCAGATAATCTTGTTTCTCATGGTCTGGGAGTTCTTTAGGTGGCATTTGGCAAACTCCAAGCAGGCTGTCATGTGCCTTTTACTGAGGAGTGGCTTCCGTCTGGTCACTCTACCATAAAGGCCTGATTGGTGGAGTGCTGCAGAGATGGTTATCCTTCTGGAAGTTTCTCCCATCTCCACAGAGGAACTCTGGAGCTCTGTCAGAGTGACCATTGGGTTCTTGGTCACCTCCCTGACCAAGGCCTTTTTCCCCAGATTGAACAGTTTGGCCGGGTGGCCAGCTCTAGGAAGAGTCTTGGTGGTTCCAAACTTCTTCCATTTAAGAATGATGGAGGCCACTGTGTTCTTGGGGACCTTCAATGCTGCAGACATTTTTTGATACCATTCCCCAGATCTGTGCCTCAACACAATCCTGTCTAGGAGCTCTAAGGACAATTCCTTCAACCCCTTGGCTTGGTTTTTGCTCTGACATGCACTGTCAACTGTGGGACCTTATATAGACAGGTCTGTGCCTTTCCAAATTATGTCCAATCAATTGTAATTTACCACAGGTGGACTCCAATCAAGTTATAGAAACATCTCAAGGATGATCAATGTAAACAGGATGCACCTGACCTCAATTTCAAGTCTCATAGCAAAGGGTCTGAATACTTATGTAAATAAGGTATTTCTGTTTATTTTTTTTTATACATTTGCAAACATTTCTAAAAACCTGTTTTCACTTTGTCATTATGGGGTACTGTGTGTAGATTGATGAGGATTTTATTTGATTTAATCCATTTTAGAATGAGGCTGTAACGTAACAAAATGTGGAAGAGGTCATGGGGTCTGAATACTTAACGAATGCTCTGCATATATATACTGTGCATGTCTTACAGCTTGCAGAGCTTATGCTCCTATGCTCTATCTGTTGAATGTGTGGGTGCTTATAGTGCATGTGGAGGTTTCCTTACCTAAGTCTGGCCTTTGTCCATTTCCATTAGGAACCCCGTGGCCATTCAGTGTTGGATCGTAGCCACTGCTGGGTTTAGATGGATCATACCTACCATTGGGCCTGGATGGGTCATACCCCCCATTGGGTCTAGATGGATCATAGCCACCATTGGGGCTGGACGGGTCGTTGCCACCATTGGGTCTTTGAGGGATCAAAGGATTTAGAGGATTCATGGGGTTGGGTCCGCCTCCAAAGTCTCCATCTGGGTAGGGTAGGACTCCTTGGACACACAGCCGGCGGTACTCCTCTGGGGGACGGTGAGACAAAGGTCAAAATGTTAGTCAGCAATGAGAGGAAAGGTCATCTGGATGATGGTGGAACAGGTTTGAAATGTTCAAACATCAATAGGTTTGCCAGCAGTAGAGGTCAAAGGTCAAAACTACAGTATGCCTTGAAACAGATCATGTGTAAGGACACAAAGCCAAACTACTTCAAACCCTTGACTATGTCTCTCTTTGACATCAAAGTATCAAGTCAGTTGGTTGCTCCGAGAGCACACAAATACTCTCTAAAGCTCTCGATAAGATCTAAAGCAATCACAACCCACGGTCATGTTCTGTAGGCCACAACACAGCAACAATTTCGAAGATTTCATGAACATTATTGGACAAGTTCAAGTTCTCCTACGTTTCCCCCATTTTGTGCTTACCGAACATGACCCGGCAGAGGTTCCGGCCCCCCACAAACGTGAGTTGCTCACCCCTGTCCTCTAGATTTGTGGTGAAACCAACCTGAGTTGCTCACCGCTGTCCTCTAGGCTTGAGGTGAAACCAACCTGAGTTGCTCACCGCTGTCCTCTAGACTTGAGATGAAACCAATCTGAGTTGCTCACCACTGTCCTCTAGATTTGAGGTGAAACCAACCTGAGTTGCTCACCGCTGTCCTCAAGATTTGAGATTAAACCAACCCGAGTTGCTCACCGCTGTCCTCTAGACTTGAGATGAAACCAACCTGAGTTGCTCACCGCTGTCCTCTAGACTTGAGGTGAAACCAACCTCAGTTGCTCACCGCTGTCCTCTAGACTTGAGATGAAACCAACCTGAGTTGCTCACCGCTGTCCTCTAGACTTGAGATGAAACCAATCTGAGTTGCTCACCACTGTCCTCTAGATTTGAGGTGAAACCAACCTGAGTTGCTCACCGCTGTCCTCAAGATTTGAGATTAAACCAACCCGAGTTGCTCACCGCTGTCCTCTAGACTTGAGATGAAAACAACCTGAGTTGCTCACCGCTGTCCTCTAGACTTGAGGTGAAACCAACCTCAGTTGCTCACCGCTGTCCTCTAGACTTGAGATGAAACCAACCTGAGTTGCTCACCGCTGTCCTCTAGATTTGAGGTGAAACCAACCTGAGTTGCTCACCGCTGTCCTCTAGATTTTAGGTGAAACCAACCTGAGTTGCTCACCGCTGTCCTCTAGATTTTAGGTGAAACCAACCTAAGTTGCTCACCGCTGTCCTCTAGATTTTAGGTGAAACCAACCTGAGTTGCTCACCCCTGTCCTCTAGATTTTAGGTGAAACCAACCTGAGTTGCTCACTGCTGTCCTCTAGACTTGAGATGAAACCAAAGCAACACATGCCAGTGAAGTAGGAGTTGGAGGAGCAGGTATCCTGTGTGCTATGCCCAGTCTGGGGTGAGAGCCAGAGGACATGGGGGAGAGTGCCAGGGGCTTTCCGTGCCCTCCAGTCTGCCCTGACATCACCAAGGTAAAATTCTGTTACCGCCTGCAGCAGCTGAACACTCTCTGTTACCACATGACAGGAGCTTTGAACTGGGCTCAGCATCAGATTCAGCGGTTTTCAAGGGCTTTTTACAATGAGGTGCAGTTGAGGGCAGAACTTACATAACTATTTAATACAGAGAGATATAACAATGGTTTTGACGTTGAAGTAGCTAATAATGATACAGAGAAATATAACTATGGAAATGTCTAAAGGTTTTGACGTTGAAGAAGTGTCACGGATCCCACCCGGTACTGCTGCTCATTCCGTTCACCAGCTCCGGAGGTCTACGTTACCGGGCCTTCTAGTACCGGGCCTTCTAGGCGTCACTGAACTGGATTCATTACCACCAACCCCAGACTGTCTTGTCTCATTACGCACACCTGGTTCCCATTCCCCAAACCTGGTTCCCATTCCCCACACCTGGTTCCCATTCCCCACACCTGGTTCCCATTCCCCACACCTGGTTCCCATTCCCTAAACCTGGTTCCCATTCCCCACACCTGGTTCCCATTCCCCACACCTGGTTCCCATTCCCCACACCTGGTTCCCATTCCCCACACCTGGTTCCCATTCCCCACACCTGGTTCCCATTCCCCACACCTGGTTCCCATTCCCCACACCTGGTTCCCATTCCCCACACCTGGTTCCCATTCCCCACACCTGGTTCCCATTCCCCACACCTGGTTCCCATTCCCCCTGATTAGTACAGTGGCAAGTAGAAGTATATGAACCCTTTGGAATTACCTGGACTTCTGTATGAATTGGTAATATAATTTGATCTGATCTTCATCTAAGTCACAACAATAGACAAACACAGTCTTTTTAAACTAATTGCACACAAACAATTATACGTTTTCATGTCTTTATTGAACATACCGTATAAACATTCACAGTTGCAGGGTGGGAAAAGTATGTGATCCCTTGGATTTAATAACTGGTCACCCCTCCTTTGGCAGCAATAACCTCAACTAAATGTTTTCTGTAGTTGTGAATCAGTCCTGAACAACACTCAGGAGGACTTTTGGAACATTCCTTTTTTTTTTAAACTATTTCAGTTCAGCAATATCTTTGGGATGTCTGGCGTGAAGCGCTTTCTTTAGGTCATGCCACAGCATCTCAATCAGGTTGAGGTCAGGACTCTGATTGGGCCACTCCAGAAGGAGTATTATCTTCTGTTGAAGCCATTCTGTCGTTGATTTACGTCTGTGTTTTGGGGCGTTGTCCTGTTGTATCACCCAACTTCTGTTGAGATTCAATTGGTGGACAGATAGCCTAACATTCTCCTGCAAAATGTCTTGATAAACTGGGGAATACATTTTTCTGTCAATGATAACAAGCTGTCCAGGGCCTGAGGCAGCAAAGCAGCCCCAAAACCATGATGCTCCCTCCACCAGACTTTACAGTTGGGATGAGGTTTTGATGTTGGTGTGCTGTGCCTTTTTAGTGCTGTGGAACATCCAGGTGCTCTTTTGCTATCTTCAGACATGCAGTAATGTTTTGTTTGGACAGCAGTGTCTTCTTCCGTGGTTCCTCCCATGAACACCTTTCTTGTTTAGTGTTTTACATATCGCAGACTCATCAACAGAGATGTTGGCATGTTCCAGAGATTTCTGTAAGTCTTTAGCTGACACTCTAGGATTCTTCTTAACCTCATTGATCATTCTGCGCTGTGCTCTTGCAGTCATCTTTGCAGGACGAACACTCCTAGGGAGAGTAGCAACAGTGCTGAACTTTCTCCATTTATAGACAATCTGTCTTACCGTGGACTGATGAACATCAAGGCTTTTAGAGATACTTTTGTAACCTTATCCAGCTTTATGCAAATCAACAGTCTTCTGAGATCTCTTTTGTTCGAGGCATGGATCACATCAGGCAATGCTTCTTGTGAATTTTTTTTTTATAGGGCAGGGCAGCTTTAACCAACATATCCAATCTAATGTTATTGATTGGACTCCAGGTTAGCTGACTCCTGGCTCCAATTAGCTTTTGGAGAAGTCATTAGCCTCGGGGTTCACATACCTTTTCCAACCTTACACAGTGAATGTGTCATGTCTTGTTATGTCTGTTCCTGTCCTTTCTCTTCACTCTGTCTCTCTCTGCTGGTCTTTTTAGGTTACCTTCTCTGTCTCTCATTCTTCAGCTGTTCTACATCTCCCCTAACTAGCTCATTCACTCTTTCACACCTGTTCTCTCTTCCCCCTCTGATTAGGTCTCTATTTCTCTCTCTGTTCCTGCTACTTTCTGTGTCTGATTCTTGTTTGTGTTTTTGATGCCAGAAGCAAGCTGTCGTCTCGTTTGCTTCCACCTTGTCCTATCCTGTCGGAGTCTGCCTGGCAGGTGCATCCTGCACTATACTACGTTCTTTTTGTTCCATTGTCAACGTTTGAAGAGGATTTATGCCATTCCTGTTTTTCATTAAAGAACTCTGTTTTCTGTTAAAACCGCTTTTGGGTCTTCACTCAAGTACATAACAGAAGAATCAGACCAAGAATGGACCCAGCGGCTCCGGACCCTTTTCACTCCGCCGTCGAGATCCAGGGAGCGATGCTAGGCAGACACGAGGAGGAATTGTCTGCTGCTCGACATGCCGTTGAGACCCTGGCCGTCCAAGTCTCCGACCTCACAAGACAGGTTCACCAACTCCACCTCGATCCACCGCCCACTTCCAGGGTTTCCGAGTCTCCGGAGCCCAGGATCAACAACCCGCCCTGTTACTCTGGGGAGCCCACTGAGTGCCGCTCATTCCTCACTCAGTGTGATGTGGTGTTCTCTCTCCAGCCCAACACTTACTCCAGGAGCGCAGCCCGCATCGCCTACGTCATTTCTCTCCTTACCGGACGGGCGCGTGAGTGGGGCACGGCAATCTGGGAGGCGAGGGCTGAGTGTATTAACCAGTTTCAGGACTTTAAGGAGGAGATGATACGGGTTTTTGACCGTTCTGTTTTTGGGGAGGAGGCTTCCAGGGCCCTGTCTTCCCTATGTCAGGGGAATCGATCCATAACGGATTATTCTATTGAGTTTCGCACTCTCGCTGCCTCTAGTGACTGGAACGAGCCGGCTTTGCTCGCTCGTTTTCTGGAGGGTCTCCTCGTCGAGGTTAAGGATGAGATCCTCTCCCGGGAGGTTCCTTCCAGTCTGGACTCCTTAATAGCCCTCGCTATTCGCATAGAGCGACGGTTTGATCTTCGTCGCCGAGCTCGTGGAAAGGAGCTCGCGTTCTCCGTTGCTCCCCTCTCCACATCACTGCCACCTGCCGCATCACTGCCACCCTCCTCCGCCGGCTCGGATGCTGAGCCTATGCAGCTGGGGGTATCCGCATCTCGGCCAAGGAGAAGGAACGGAGAATCACCAATCGCCTCTGTCTCTACTGCGGCTCCGCTGGTCATTTTGTCACCTCATGTCCAGTAAAAGCCAGAGCTCATCAGTAAGGGGAGGGCTACTGGTGAGCGCAACTACTCAGGCCTCTCCTTCTGGATCACGCACTACCTTTCCGGTCCATCTCCGCTGGCCCGGTTCATCTGCTTCCTGCAGTGCCTTGATAGACTCTGGGGCGGAGGGCTGTTTTATGGACGAGACCTGGGCTCAGGAACATGACATTCCTCTCAGACAGTTAGGGGAACCCACGGCCTTGTTCGCTTTAGATGGTAGTTCTCTCCCCAAGATTCAGCGTGAGACGCTGCCTTTAACCCTCACTGTCTCTGGTAATCATAGCGAAACCATTTCTTTTTTAATTTTTCGTTCACCTTTTACACCTGTTGTTTTGGGTCATCCCTGGCTAGTGCGCCATAACCCTTCTATTAATTGGTCTAGTAATACTATCCTATCCTGGAATGTTTCTTGTCATGTGACCTGTTTAATGTCTGCTATCCCTCCTGTTTCCTCTGTCTCTTCTTCACAGGAGGAGCCTGGCGATTTGACAGGGGTGCCGGAGGAGTATCACGATCTGCGCACGGTGTTCAGTCGTTCCAAGGCCACTTCTCTCCCTCCACACTGGTCGTATGACTGTAGTATTGATCTCCTTCCGGGAACTACTCCCCCCGGGGTAGATTATACTCTCTGTCGGCTCCCGAACGTAAGGCTCTCGAGGATTATTTGTCGGTTTCGCTCGACGCCGGTACCATAGTCTCCTCCTCCTCTCCCGCCGGAGCGGGGGTTTTTTTGTTCAGAAGAAGGACGGGTCCCTGCGCCCATGCGTGGATTATCGAGGGCTGAATGACATAACAGTTAAGAATCGTTATCCGCTTCCTCTTATGTCTTCAGCCTTCGAGATCCTGCAGGGAGCCAGGTTTTTCACCAAATTGGACCTTCGTAACGCCTACCATCTCGTGCGCATCAGGGAGGGGGACGAGTGGAAGACGGCGTTTAACACTCCGTTAGGGCACTTTGAATACCGGGTTCTTCCTTTCGGCCTCGTTAACGCTCCAGCTGTCTTTCAGGCACTAGTTAACGACGTCCTGAGAGACATGCTGAACATTTTTGTTTTCGTTTACATGGACGATATCCTGATTTTTTCACCGTCTCTCTCGATTCATGTTCAGCACGTGCGACGCGTCCTCCAGCGCCTTTTGGAGAACTGTCTTTATGTGAAGGCTGAGAAGTGCACTTTTCATGCCGCCTCTGTCCCTTTTCTCGGTTCCGTTATTTCCGCTGAGGGCATTAAGATGGATCCCGCTAAGGTCCAGGCTGTCATTGATTGGCCCGTTCCTAAGTCACGCGTCGAGCTGCAGCGCTTTCTGGGCTTCGCTAATTTCTATCGTCGTTTCATCCGTAATTTCGGTCAGGTGGCAGCTCCCCTCACAGCCCTTACTTCTGTTAAGACGTGCTTTAGGTGGTCCGTTTCCGCCCAGGGAGCTTTGATCTTCTTAAGAATCGTTTTACATCCGCACCTATTCTTGTTACACCTGACATCTCTAGTCAGTTTGTTGTTGAGGTTGACGCGTCAGAGGTGGGCGTGGGAGCCATTCTTTCTCAGCGCTCTCTCTCTGACGGCAAGGTCCATCCTTGCGCGTTTTTCTCTCATCGCTTATCGCCGTCAGAACGTAACTATGATGTTGGTAATCGCGAACTGCTCGCCATCCGCTTAGCCCTAGGCGAATGGCGACAGTGGTTGGAGGGGGCGACCGTTCCTTTTGTCGTTTGGACTGACCATAGGAACCTTGAGTACATCCGTTCAGCCAAACGACTTAATGCGCGTCAGGCTCGTTGGGCTCTGTTTTTCGCTCGTTTCGAGTTTGTTATTTCTTATCGTCCGGGCTCAAAGAACACCAAGCCTGATGCTTTATCTCGTCTCTTCAGTTCTTCTGAGGTCTCCACCGACCCCGAGGGGATTCTCCCTGAAGGGCGTGTTGTCGGGTTGACTGTCTGGGGAATTGAGAGGCAGGTAAAGCAAGCACTCGCTCACACTCCGTCGCCGCGAGCTTGTCCTAGGAACCTTCTGTTCGTTCCCGTTCCTACTCGTCCGGCCGTTCTTCAGTGGGCCCACTCTGCCAAGTTAGCCGGCCACCCCGGCGTTCGGGGTACGCTCGCTTCCATTCGCCAGCGTTTCTGGTGGCCCACTCGGGAACGTGACGCGTCGATTTGTCGCCGCTTGTTCGGTCTGCGCGCAGACTAAATCTGGGAACTCTCCTCCTGCCGGCCGTCTCAGACCGCTTCCCATTCCCTCTCGACCGTGGTCTCACATCGCTTTAGATTTCATCACCGGACTGCCTTCATCAGCGGGGAAGACAGTTATTCTTACGGTTGTCGATAGATTCTCTAAGGCGGCTCATTTCATTCCTCTCGCTAAGCTCCCTTCTGCTAAGGAGACGGCTCAGATCATTATCGAGAATGTTTTCCGAATTCATGGCCTTCCGTCTGACGTCGTTTCCGACAGAGGCCCGCAGTTCACGTCTCAATTTTGGAGGGAGTTTTGCCGTTTGATTGGGGCTTCCGTCAGTCTCTCGTCCGGCTTTCATCCCCAGTCTAACGGTCAAGCCGAACGGGCCAATCAGACTGTTGGTCGCATTTTACGCAGTCTTTCTTTCGTAACCCTGCGTCTTGGTCAGAACAGCTCCCTGGGCAGAGTACGCCCACAACTCGCTTCCCTCGTCTGCTACCGGTCTATCTCCTTTTCAGAGTAGCCTCGGGTACCAGCCTCCGCTGTTCTCATCTCAGCTCGCCGAGTCCTGCGTCCCCTCCGCTCAGGCTTTTGTCCAGCGTTGCGAGCGCACCTGGAAGGGGGTCAGGTCGGCACTTTGCCGTAATGGGGCGCAGACTGTGAGGGCCGCTAATAAGCGTAGGACCAAGAGTCCTAGATATTGTTGCGGTCAGAGAGTATGGCTCTCCACTCAGAACCTTCCCCTTAAGACAGCTTCTCGCAAGTTGGCCCCGCGGTTCATTGGTCCGTTCCGTATTTCCCAGGTCATTAATCCTGTCGCAGTGCGACTTCTTCTCCCGCTATCTTCGTCGCGTTCACCCGGTCTTCCATGTCTCCTGTGTTAAGCCCGTTCTTCGCGCCCCCCGCTCGTCCCTCCCCCCATCCTTGTCGAGGGCGCACCCATCTACAGGGTTCGTAAGATTTTGGACATGCGCCCTCGGGGCCGTGGTCATCAGTACCTAGTGGATTGGGAGGGGTACGGTCCTGAGGAGAGGAGTTGGGTTCCCTCTCGGGACGTGCTGGACCGTTCGCTGATCGATGATTTCCTCCGTTGCCGCCAGGTTTCCTCCTCGAGTGCGCCAGGAGGCGCTCGGTGAGTGGGGGTACTGTCATGTCTTGTTATGTCTGTTCCTGTCCTTTCTCTTCACTCTGTCTCTCTCTGCTGGTCTTTTTAGGTTACCTTCTCTGTCTCTCATTCTTCAGCTGTTCTACATCTCCCCTAACTAGCTCATTCACTCTTTCACACCTGTTCTCTCTTCCCCCTCTGATTAGGTCTCTATTTCTCTCTCTGTTCCTGCTACTTTCTGTGTCTGATTCTTGTTTGTGTTTTTGATGCCAGAAGCAAGCTGTCGTCTCGTTTGCTTCCACCTTGTCCTATCCTGTCGGAGTCTGCCTGGCAGGTGCATCCTGCACTATACTACGTTCTTTTTGTTCCATTGTCAACGTTTGAAGAGGATTTATGCCATTCCTGTTTTTCATTAAAGAACTCTGTTTTCTGTTAAAACCGCTTTTGGGTCTTCACTCAAGTACATAACAGAATGTTTAAATGATGTATTCAATATAGACCTGAAAAATACAATAATTTGTGTGTTATTAGTTTAAGCAGACTGTGTTTGTCTGTTGTTGTGACTAAGATGAAGATCAGATCTAATTTAATGACCAATTTATGCAGAAATACAGATAATTCCAAAGGGTTCACATACTTTTTCTTACCACTGTAAGTGTATATATGTGTCACTTTGTGACATCAGCTGATGTAAGAAGGGCTTTATGAATACATTTGATTGATTGACTGAAATGTCTAAAGGTTTTGACGTTGAAGTAGCTAATAATGATAGTCATTCACACATGACACTGCATAGTGCATGGAGATAGGTCCTGGTCCTAGAGAGCCAAATGATCTCAGGTGTTAGACTGAGCCCAGCACGAAGACACATATTAGCATCAAGCAGGGTCTTAATTTAATCAATTAGCTAAGTCAAGGCCATAATTGATTGACTCAAGTGTTTTGGAACCAAAGCATGTAACCTCAAGATATGATAGTCTATTGAGTAGAATAGGAGATTATCACTACTAATAAATTAAATCTCTTCATTGTAAATGTTTCATCACACTAACTAAGAACCAGGCTTGCCAACCAAACATTGGCATAGGGGGAATATTATAGATCGGTGACTCACCTGATCGTCGGGGCGGGAGCATATTTCAGGCAGGGCCCCTCGTGCCCAGCAGCGTCCACTGTCACAGCAGCATGTGGCCTTACTGAAGAGGCCGGGCAGCTCCTGGGCACAGCGGCCGTTCAGCAGACCCCCGAAACACGAGCCTGCCTGCTGGTCTGAGAGAGAGGGAACAAGACATGGTATCACACAGTTAACACATACTGTACACCTTGTCATACGTGACTAGGATGCTGTCACAGACACACATTGTCCCAGGGAGAGAGGCAGACGAACAGGCAGAACGACAGCCAGACAGGCAGACAGACAGGCAGACAGCGAGACAGCTAGACAGGCAGAACGACAGGGCGACAGCCAGAGAGACAGGCAGGCAGCGAGCCAGGCAGACAGCGAGGCAGGCAGACAGACAGGCACATCCACAAGGCCATCGTGTTGTGTATGGGTACAAGCCTAATAATTCACCCAATGTTTCGAAATGTGCTAATTCATCCTTCTCATACCTTTACCACTTGAATTCCGCAACACTGTTGCTAATTTCACTCAGCTAATAGCTGCTTCATTTCACCCTGCGACCTACGGCGACCTTTTTGTCGTAAATACGGGAAGCACTTTGACATCGTTTTCACATGACTCCTTCATGTGGACGACATGTGAAATATTACAGACATCTATCAGGGGCATTTTAGATGAAGTCAAAACACACTGTCATCCCTGAAAATGAAGCGTTTGGTGTTTTTTTTGCTACTTCGGTTCCTGGATACACAGTGTCCTTTCTCCTAAGCAGCCAGCCCATGACAAACACTGGTATGTGTGTTGTACTGCTGTAATTAAGGCAATAACAACACTGTTGGTACATAGTTACTAAATACTTTGTAATGACATAGAAATGCAGTGGAACAGATGTTGATATTTTGTTATTGCACAAGCGGAATACAGTGGAACAGTGTTGTGTTTTTGTTATTGCACAAGCGGAATACAGTGGAACAGTGTTGTGTTTTTGTTATTGCACAAGCGGAATACAGTGGAACAGTGTTGTGGGTTTTTTTTGGGGGGTTTAACCGTTAACTAGGCAAGTCAGTTAAGAACAAATTCTTATTTATAATGAAGGCCTACGAACTGTGGGTTAACTGGTCTAGGAACAGTGGGTTAACTGGTCTAGGAACAGTGGGTTAACTGGTCTAGGAACAGTGGGTTAACTGGTCTACGAACAGTGGGTTAACTGGTCTACGAACAGCGGGTTAACTGGTCTAGGAACAGTGGGTTAACTGGTCTACGAACAGTGGGTTAACTGGTCTACGAACAGCGGGTTAACTGGTCTACGAACAGCGGGTTAACTGGTCTACGAACAGCGGGTTAACTGGTCTAGGAACAGTGGGTTAACTGGTCTAGGAACAGTGGGTTAACTGGTCTAGGAACAGTGGGTTAACTGGTCTAGGAACAGTGGGTTAACTGGTCTAGGAACAGTGGGTTAACTGGTCTAGGAACAGTGGGTTAACTGGTCTAGGAACAGTGGGTTAACTGGTCTACGAACAGTGGGTTAACTGGTCTACGAACAGTGGGTTAACTGGTCTACGAACAGCGGGTTAACTAACCATCTAAAGCGAGACAGACTGAAGACCAAGACTGGAGCAAATCGAGTCCGAGTCAAGACCGGACTCTAATAAGAGTTCAAAATGTCCAGTATTTCTGTGTTCATATCTCAGAACAACATACGGATTCTTTAGACATTCAGTGGAAAAAATGCATTCTGGGGGAAAATAGCGCCACCACAAATTATTACTAACCCAAACACAGTGGGGAACAATGGGCCTTCCACGCCTTCAAAGAAGGGCTAAGGATTTATAAAATAATAATTATAATAATATAATAGTCATGATATAATTATAATATTATTTTCAATGATGTTCTGATTTTAATCTTTTCAGTTTTTGTTGGCAAGTAAAGGGTTAACACTGCTGGTCACTGGGGAGATACATCTAGCTAGCTACAGTGCCTTGCGAAAGTATTCGGCCCCCTTGAACTTTGCAAACTTTGCCACATTTCAGGCTTCAAACATAAAGATATAAAACTGTACATCGAGAGACTGAATTTTTTTTCCATTCCTCCTTGCAAAACAGCTCGAGCTCAGTGAGGTTGGATGGAGAGCATTTGTGAACAGCAGTTTTCAGTTCTTTCCACAGATTCTCGATTGGATTCAGGTCTGGACTTTGACTTGGCCGTTCTAACACCTGGATATGTTTATTTTTGAACCATTCCATTGTAGATTTTGCTTTATGTTTTGGATCATTGTCTTGTAGGAAGACAAATCTCCGTCCCAGTCTCAGGTCTTTTGCAGACTCCATCAGGTTTTCTTCCAGAATGGTCCTGTATTTGGCTCCATCCATCTTCCCATCAATTTTAACCATCTTCCCTGTCCCTGCTGACGAAAAGCAGGCCCAAACCATGTTGCTGCCACCACCATGTTTGACAGTGGGTATGGTGTGTTCAGGGTGATGAGCTGTGTTGCTTTTTTACGCCAAACATAACGTTTTGCATTGTTACCAAGAAGTTCAATTTTGGTTTCATCTGACCAGAGCACCTTCTTCCACATGTTTGGTGTGTCTCCCAGGTGGCTTGTGGCAAACTTTAAACGTCACTATTTATGGATATCTTTAAGAAATGGCTTTCTTCTTGCCACTCTTCCATAAAGGCCAGATTTGTGCAATATACGACTGATTGTTGTCCTATGGACAGAGTCTCCCACCTCAGCTGTAGATCTCTGCAGTTCATCCAGAGTGATCATGGGCCTCTTGGCTGCATCTCTGATCAGTCTTCTCCTTGTATGAGCTGAAAGTTTAGAGGGACGGCCAGGTCTTGGTAGATTTGCAGTGGTCTGATACTCCTTCCATTTCAATATTATCGCTTGCACAGTGCTCCTTGGGATGTTTAAAGCTTGGGAAATGTTTTTGTATCCAAATCCGGCTTTAAACTTCTTCACAACAGTATCTCGGACCTGCCTGGTGTGTTCCTTGTTCTTCATGATGCTCTCTGCGCTTTTAACGGACCTCTGAGACTATCACAGTGCAGGTGCATTTATACGGAGACTTGATTACACACAGGTGGATTGTATTTATCATCATTAGTCATTTAGGTCAACATTGGATCATTCAGAGATCCTCACTGAACTTCTGGAGAGAGTTTGCTGCACTGAAAGTAAAGGGGCTGAATAATTTTGCACGCCCAATTTTTCAGTTTTTGATTTGTTAAAAAAGTTTGAAATATCCAATAAATGTCGTTCCACTTCATGATTGTGTCCCACTTGTTGTTGATTCTTCACAAAAAAATACAGTTTTATATCTTTATGTTTGAAGCCTGAAATGTGGCAAAAGGTCGCAAAGTTGAAAGGGGCCGAATACTTTCGCAAGGCACTGTAAGTCAGACATTGGCTAGGCCATCTGAAGCTAGATAAAGGCAACTGCCATTCAACTGTATTAGGGCAAAATTTTGGAGTGACAGTGGAATCAGCCAATCACATTTTGAATTAATGGGCGGGACAGTTTTACAAAAACGTATGGAAACTTCTGTCTTCTTGAAGGCCAACATGTCACTATGCAATAGCAAGCAGTAGTTTTCACACGGTATACCTAGCAAGCTTTTGTTTTGTGCTAGTTTCCAGTGGCTGCATCAGGTATCCGACACTGAGACAAGACCGAGTACGAATGTATCCGACACTTGAGACAAGACCGAGTACGAATGTATCCGACACTGAGACAAGACAGAGTACGAATGTATCCGACACTGAGACAAGACCGAGTACGAATGTATCCGACACTTGAGACAAGACCGAGTATGAATGTATCCGACACTGAGACAAGACCGTGTACGAATGTATCCGACACTGAGACAAGACCGAGTACGAATGTATCCGACACTGAGACAAGACCGTGTACGAATGTATCCGACACTGAGACAAGACCGAGTACGAATGTATCCGACACTGAGACAAGACCGAGTACGAATGTATCCGACACTGAGACAAGACCGAGTACGAATGTATCCGACACTGAGACAAGACCGAGTATGAATGTATCCGACACTGAGACAAGACCGAGTACGAATGTATCCGACACTGAGACAAGACCGAGTACGAATGTATCCGACACTGAGACAAGACCGAGTACGAATGTATCCGACACTGAGACAAGACCGTGTACGAATGTATCCGACACTGAGACAAGACCGAGTACGAATGTATCCGACACTGAGACAAGACCGAGCATGAATGTATTCGACACTGAGACAAGACCGAGACACTCAATATGTGGTCTCGAGATTGGACTTGAGTACTACAACACTACAGTGGAATTCACACACGTACACACACATTGATCTTATAGTCAGTTAACACACAAAACACACATACAGTGCCTTGCGAAAGTATTCGGCCCCCTTGAACTTGGCAACCTTTTGCCACATTGCAGGCTTCAAACATAAAGATATAAAACTGTCTTTTTTTGTGAAGAACTGTACATACAAACACCCCCACACACACACACACACACACACACACGAGGTACTGTGGACACACACACACAGTACTTCAGCTTGGTGTCGCCAGAAATCCCCTTTTAAACACAAAACATTTATGGCTGCATATTTCGACAGTGTGGCGTGAGAGATGTCTGAGCATCCTACGGTAGCCTGGCTGGCTCTACTGTATATAGGTCAGCAGGGAACTTCTGAAGAACGAGAGTGTGAGTCCCAAATGTCACCCTATTCCCTATTATATAGTGCACTACTTTTGACCAAAGGCCATACGGTGCAGCCCTAGTCTTGTCTGACATCCGTGGCTCGAAGGCCTGTATGCACATGTGGGCCTCAATAAAGAGCATGTTTTTTTGTTGTTCTAGATACATTAGAGACCCTGTGATTAAAGTACACATTCAGGAATGTAACACGCAGAGTTACATTGTATCACCACAATTGAAATGCTGAAATGCACATATGTTGTAATTATATCTGCATCCACAACATGTCAGTCACAGGGGTGGGGGGGTTGTTATTGATTACTAATGTATTTCACAATGCTCCAACAAAAACATAACTCTGACCTTAGAAATGATCTCCAAAATAAATATACACCCTTTGGGGAAAATCATGGGGGATCTACATCACATCAGCCAATCGCAAACCAAAACCCAGATGTTACCATCACTTGACTTGCACAGCTAAACGTTTATGTTATTTTATTCTAATTTGCAAATAAATACAGAATGCCAATTGGCTCCTTTCATTGTTCTAGTGGTCATAAGGATGGATTCTATCGGAGACCATAAACCTGTACTCACACGCACAGCAGTGTTCTAGAATATTGGACCGTTGGCTTTCATATATTCCCCAATTAATTAGCGCAGCTCAAGCAATTTCTCCAACTGTCAACACATTCAGATGAATAGAGGAGGTATACATGGAGCCGCATTGGTTGGGAATTGTGGGAAAGTGTGTGTTCGGGCTGTACGTTGGTTTCAGAGCCGCGTAGATGTCACAAAGGGATGCAGACTGTCACGTCTCTGCGTCTTTGCACTCTGAATTACGCTTAAGAACACTCTCTAAGGAGCCCCACCCGTCCCCTATGTACAGGTCTAGCATTAGCTTCCCCTCCCCAATCCTAACCTTAAGCATTAATAGGGGAAATGCAAAACTGACCCAAGATCAGCATCTAGGGGCAACTTGCCCCTATTTTATTTATTACACCTTTATTTAACCAGGTAGGCTAGTTGAGAACACCTTTATTTAACCAGGTAGGCTAGTTGAGAACACCTTTATTTAACCAGGTAGGCTAGTTGAGAACAAGTTCTAATTTACAACTGCGTCCTGGCCAGGATAAAGCAAAGCAGTTTGACACATACAACAACACAGAGTTACACATGGAAGAAAACAAACATACAGTCAATAATACAATAGATAAGGTCTATATTTACAGTGTGTGTAAATGAGGTGAGATAAGGGAGGTATGGCAATAAATAGGCCATAGTGGCGAAACAATTACAATATAGACATTAAAACCTGGAGTGATAGATGTGCAGAAGATGAATGTGCAAGTGGAGATACTGGGGTGCAAAGGCTTAAAATGAATAACAGTATGGGGATGAGGTAGTTGGATGGACTATTTACAGATGGGATATGTACAGGTGCAGTGATCTGTGAGCTGCTCTGACAGCTGGTGCTTAAAGTTAGTGAGGGAGATATGAGTCTCCAGCTTCAGTGATTATTGCAGTTCATTCCAGTCATTGGCAGCAGAGAACTGGAAGGAAAGACGGCCAAAGGAGGAAATGGCTTCGGGGGTGACCAGTGAAATATACCTGCTGGACCGAGTGCTATGGGTGGGTGTTGCTATAGTGACCATGGAGCTGAGATAAGGTGGGGCTTTACCTAGCAAAGACTTATAGATGACCTGGAACCAGTGGGTTTGGCGACGAATATGAAGTGAGGGCCAGACAACGAGAGCGTACAGGTTGCAGTGGTGGGTAGTATATGGGGCTTTGGTGACAAAACGGATGGCACTGTGATAGACTGGATCCAATTTGCTGAGTAGAGTGTTGGAGGCTATTTTATAAACGACATCGCCGAAGTCCAGGATCGGCAGGATAGTCAGTTTTACGAGGGTATGTTTGGCAGCATTCGTGAAGGAGGCTTTGTTGCGAAATAGGAAGCCGATTCTAGATTTAATTTTGGATTGGAGATGCTTAATGTGAGTTTGGAAGGAGAGTTTACAGTCTAACCAGACACTGAGGTATTTGTAGTTGTCCACATAAGTCAGAACTGTCCAGAGTAGTGAAGCTGGATGAGCGGGCAGCTGTGGGCAGCGATCGGTTGAAGATCATGCATTTAGTTTTACTTGCATTTAAGAGCAGTTGGAGGCCACGGAAGGAGTGTGGTATGATATTGAAGCTCGTCTGGAGGTTAGTTAACACAGTGTCCAAAGAATGGCCAGAAGTATACAGAATGGTGTTGTTTGCGTAGAGGTGGATCAGAGAATCACAGGCAGCAAGAGCGACATCATTGATGTATACATAGAAAAGAATTGAACCCTGTGGCATCCCCATAGAGACTGCCAGAGTTCCGGACAACAGGCCCTCCGATTTGACACAGAACTCTGTCTGAGAAGTAGTTGGTGAACCAGGCGAGGCAGTCATTTGAGAAACCAAGACTGTTGAGTCTGCCGATAAGAATGTGGTGATTGACAGAGTCGAAAGCCTTGGCCAGGTCGATCCACAGTATTGTCTCTTATCGATGGCAGTTATGATATTGTATAGGACCTTGAGCATGGCTGAGGTGCACCCATAACCAGCTCTGAAACCAGATTGCATAGCATAGAAGGTACGGTGTGATTCGAAATGGTTGGTGATCTGTTTGTCAACTTGGCTTTCGAAGACCTTAGAGAATCAGGGTAGGATAGATATAGGTCTGTAGCAGTTTGGATATAGAGTGTGTCCCTATTTGAGGAGGATGACCGAGGCAGATTTCCAATCTTTGGGGATCTCAGACGATATGAAAGAAAGTTTAAACAGGTGAGTAAAAGGGATTGCAACAATTTCTGGGATAATTTTAGAAAAGAGAGGGTCCAGACTGTCTATCCCGGCTGATTTGTAGGGGTCCAGACTTTGCAGCTCTTTCAGAACATCAGCTATCTAGATTTGGGTGAAGGAGAAATGGGGGAGGCTTGGGCAAGTTGCTGTGGGGGGTGCAGGGCTGTTGACCGGGGTAGAGGTGGAAAGCATGGCCAGCCGTAGAGAAATGCTTATTGAAAATCTCAATTATAGTGGATTTATCAGTGGTGACAGTGTTTCCTAGCCTCAGTGCAGTGGGCAGCTGGGAGGAGGTGCTCTTATTCTCCATGGACTTAACAGTGTCCCAGAACTTGTTGGAGTTTGTGCTACAGGTGGCAAATTTCTGTTTGAAAAAGCTAGCCTTTGCTTTCCTAACTGCTTGTGTTAACTAACCCCTACACCACCATAACCTTTGCCAACCCTCTTGGAGAGCAAATTTTGTTCCAACCCAACACACCTGGCTGGGCCGTATTAATTAGGAATCAAAACGACGGAAACAGAGAGGGACTCCCTGAACTTGTCCAATGAGGAACACTTGTTTTGCTACAAACATTTTGCCACGTTGTGCTCTTGTAACCGTATAGCTTCCGTCCCTCTCCTCGCACCTACCTGGGCTCGAACCAGGAACCCTCTGCACACATCGACAACTGACACCCACAAGGCATCGTTACCCATCACTTCACAAAAGCCATGGCCCTTGCAGAGCAAGGGAACCACTACTTCACGGTCTCAGAGCGAGTGACCAATTGAAACGCTATTAGCGCAAACCACCGCTAACTAGCTAGCCATTTCACATCAGTTACACTCTAATGAATACTGCCCTGGTTCTACTAATCAGCTGCTGATCAGGACCTTGATTAGCTGTATCAAACCTGCATTCCCTGTCGATTCACTAATTGACAAAGTAGTCCACAAACCTTGTGTGCTATAGATCTACATCCAACACTAATGAAAAGACTAACCAAACCCAGGAGCTTGCTAAGTCTGATCTAATCTAATAGAGTCTGTTCAGTGTTCTTTTGTTGGTCTTTCTCAGGGCTGAGGGAAAGAGCTAGGGCTTGAGGGAGGAAGAGAGTGGGACCAGTGCAATGTACTTTATCTCTGGAGCTGGTTATCTGCTAATGGCTGTCCTGGAGAGACAGAGGAGCCAGAGACAAGGCAGCAGGCCAGACCGGCAAATGCCTTAAGCTCTGGAGACGAGGGCTACGTCCCAAATTGCCAATGGGCTTTGGTCAAAAGTAGTGCACTACCTAGGGAATAGGGCCTCATTTGGGACACAAAACGAGGGGGCTTCCAGCTGTTAAACCACATTTCCTCTCTTACTCTTTGGACGGTCTTTCTTTCTGTACAAAAATGTTGACCTTGATAAAATACCTATTATCTAGAATCATCTCTACATACAGACGTCAAAGTTGAATGTCATTTTGAAACCATGAAACCCACTTGACATGTCATCCTTGACCTCTTTCTCCCTTTTCTCTTTCTCCCTTTTCTCTTCCTCCCTTTTCTCTTCCTCCCTTTTCTCTTCCTCCCTTTTCTCTTCCTCCCTTTTCTCTTCCTCCCTTTTCTATTCCTCCTTTTCTCTTCCTCCCTTTTCTCTTCCTCCCTTTTCTCTTCCTCCCTTTTCTCTTCCTCCCTTTTCTCTTTCTCCCTTTTCTCTTCCTCCCTTTTCTCTTCCTCCCTTTTCTCTTCCTCCCTTTTCTCTTTCTCCCTTTCTCTTCCTCCCTTTTCTCTTCCTCCCTTTTCTCTTCCTCCTTTCTCTTCCTCCCTTTTCTCTTTCTCCCTTTTCTCTTCCTCTCTTTTCTCTTCCTCTCTTTTCTCTTCCTCCCTTTTCTCTTCCTCCCTTTTCTCTTCCTCCCTTTTCTCTTCATCCCTTTTCTCTCCCTCCCTTTTCTCTTCCTCCCTTTTCTCTTCCTCCCTTTTCTCTTCCTCCCTTTCTCTTTCTCCCTTTTCTCTTCCTCCCTTTTCTCTTCCTCCCTTTTCTCTTCCTCCCTTTTCTCTTCCTCCCTTTTCTCTTCCTCCCTTTTCTCTTCCTCCCTTTTCTCTTCCTCCCTTTTCTCTTTCTCCCTTTTCTCTTCATCCCTTTTCTCTTCCTCCCTTTTCTCTTCCTCCCACCACTCTCTCCCTCATCCCCCTGTCTCAACTAGGGGAATGTGAGATGTGTGATGGGTGGTAATTGTGGAGTTAGGTCCAGCTGCTGACACTGTTTGATCTCTACCCAACACACACACACACACACACACACACACACACACACACACACACACACACACACACACACACACACAAGTCCTCCCCCCATTCTCCACTTGTCAGAGCATGCTTCAGGTGGAGGGGCAGCCTGGCCTGGTCTGGTTTCTCCCCTGGATCATCCTGGTAATCCTAACCATAACCCTGGTAACCATAACAATAAAATATGGGCGGCAGGGTAGCCTAGTGGTTAGAGCGTTGGACTAGTGACCGGAAGGTTGCAAGTTCAAACCCCGAGCTGACAAGGTACAAATCTGTCGTTCTGCCCCTGAACAGGCAGTTAATTGAAAATAAAATTTTGTTCTTAACTGACATGCCTAGTTAAATAAGGGTAAATAACACTGGTAAGCCTAACCATAACCCTGGTAGGTGGTGATAGCCCCAAACTTTGATTTGGTATAGTCCTATACTACAAGGCCATAGGCCATGGTAACCCTGCTCTGTAGTTTGTAATTGGCCCAGACACACAACAGTACAGAAGAGAAAAACTAAGAAGAGTTTATTGTTTATTTCACTTGCTTTGGCAAAACATATGTTTCCCATGCCAATAAAACCCCTTAAATTGAATTGAGAGACAGAGAGTGACATAGAGAGAGTGAGAGTGACGCAGAGAGAGAGACAGAGAGAGAGAGTGAGAGAGAGACACAGAGAGTGTGAGAGAGAGTGAGAGTGACATAGAGAGTGACGCAGAGGCGAGAGAGAGTGACACCGAGAGAGTGAGAGTGACATAGAGAGTGACACAGAGAGAGAGAGAGAGACACACAGAGAGAGTGAGAGAGGACACAGAGAGAGAGACACAGAGAGAGTGAGAGAGAGACACAGAGAGTGACACCGAGTGTGAGAGAGACACACAAGGCTCCTGATGGGCCTTTCTAATTCACATGAAAGCCCAGAGCTGCTGATGGAGTAAGAGAGAGCAGGGTCTCGGGCTTCGGGTTCGATGACATGGGTTGTTAACAAGAAACCTGATGACAATGACTTGCACCTTTCTTTCCAAGCCAGCAGCGGAGAGACACTGCCGTTTAGCCTCCCCATCTCAACATCCAGACTCCAAGTATCTCTGGTGAGGACTGGGGTTAGTGGGGAACTTTCAGTCATAAAATAGGTGGTGATAGCCCCAAACTCTGATTTGGTATAGTCCTATACTACAAGGCCAAAGTTTTCATGTACAGTAAATATGGAATAGCTTCAAACCTCATGATGGGTGGACGAATACCAATGATTAAGTGCTTTGATTTTTTTTAAGTCTACCTTTACTTATCCAGGTAAATGTACTAAAATAAAATCCCTTTTTCAAAATAATCTGGTCTTTATAACATAGGTTATCGGTGCACAAGTTCCATTTCTAAAAAACAACTATATACAATTTACCAGAGTTACCATCTAAACCACCAACCATGAGTAAATAAGATGACTAGCTATGTGGTAGGCCATTATGATGGAATGACTGGGGCTAAGTCACAATAGAGCTTTCTGGATGAATGGGCTTTAACACAAGGGGAACACCAAATCCAATATCCTGCAAACAGGAAGAGTGGACAGAGAGAGAAACAGAGAGACAGAGAAGAAAGAGACAGAGAGACAGAGCAAAGTGCAGAGAGTGACGAAGATAGAGAGAAAAGAGTTAGAGAGAGACCGAGAGAGAGAAAAGAGTTAGAGAGGCAGAGAGACAGAGAGAAAGAGTTAGAGCGAAGAGAGAAACAGAGTGAAGAAAGAGACAGAGACAGAGCAAAGAGAGAGAGAGACAGGGAGAGGCAGAGAGAGACAGAGAGAGACACAGCGGCGGAATACCTGACCACTGTGACTGACCAAACTTAAGGAAAGCTTTGACTATGTACAGACTCAGTGAGCATAGCCTTGCTATTGAGAAAGGCCGCCGTAGGCAGACATGGCTCTCAAGAGAAGACAGGCTATGTGCTCACTGCCCACAAAATGAGGTGGAAACTGAGCTGCACTTCCTAACCTCCTGCCCAATGTATGACCATATTAGAGAGACATATTTCCCTCAGATTACACAGATCCACAAAGAATTCGAAAACAAATCCAATTTTGATAAACTCCCATATCTACTGGGTGAAATACCACAGTGTGCCATCACATCAGCAAGATTTGTGACCTGTTGCCACGAGAAAAGGGCAACCAGTGAAGAACAAACACCATTGTAAATACAACCCATATTTATGCTTATTTATTTTATCTTGTGTCCTTTAACCATTTGTGCATTGTTAAAACACTGTATATATATATAATATGACATTTGTAATGTCTTTATTGTTTTGAAACGTCTGTATGTGTAATGTTTACTGTTAATTTTTATTGTTTTTCACTTTATATATTCACTTTATATATTATCTACCTCACTTGCTTTGGCAATGTTAACACGTTTCCCATGCCAATAAAGCCCTTGAATTGAATTGAATTGAATTGAGACAGAGAGACAGAGTGAAGAGAGAGAGCAGAGAGAAACAGAGAGACAGAGACAGAGACAGAGAGAAACAGAGAGACAGAGACAGAGTGAAGAAAGAGACAGAGCGGAGAGAGAGAGAGTGAGAGCGAGAGAGAAAGAGTTAGAGACAGAACACAGAGTACAGAGAGACAGAGAGACATAGTGAAGAGAGAGAGAGAGAGAGAAAGAGTTAGAAAGAGTTAGAAGAGACAGAACACAGAGTACAGAGAGAGACAGAGAGAGACAGAGAGAGAGACAGAGAGAGAGACAGAGAGAGAGACAGAGAGAGAGAGAGAGTTAGAGAGAGAGAGTTAGAGAGAGAGAGAGTTAGAGAGAGAGAGAGTTAGAGAGAGAGAGTTAGAGAGAGTTAGAGAGAGACAGAACACAGCGTACAGAGAGACAGAGAGACATAGTGAAGAGAGAGAGAGAGAGAGGGAAAAAGTTAGAAAGAGTTAGAGAGAGACAGAACACAGAGAGAGACAGAGAGAGAGACAGAGAGACAGAGAGAGAGAGAGAGAGAGAGAGAGAGAGAGAGAGAGAGAGAGTTAGAGAGAGACAGAACACAGCGTACAGAGAAAGAGATCGAGAGAAACTGCCTGTAGTTACACACTGAGTAAATGAATCTGAGAGGAACTGGTGGTCAGCAGTCTCAGCATCGTGCAGATTACACAGGGATAATACTGCACCTGAAACAACACACACACATGCACTCGCACGCACGCGCACACACACAGATGGGAAAAAAAACACACATGCCCACACAGAAACACACACATGCCCAGTTGCGCACACACACACACACACACACATACACAGTGGGTAACGTGAAAGTCAAGCTTAAGCCTAAGGCTATGGGTAAATGAAAATAAATCCAGTTTCTGGTAATGTGGACTAATACCCAAACAATACATCACCCAGATGCTAGCAGGACTACCAGATGCTGGCAGGACTACCAGATGCTAGCAGGACTACCAGATGCTAGCAGGACTACCAGATGCTGGCAGGACTACCAGATGCTAGCAGGACTACCAGATGCTAGCAGGACTACCAGATGCTAGCAGGACTACCAGATGCTAGCAGGACTACCAGATTTACATTGGATGAGTGTTAAAACCACTATTAGAGAAAAGATACACGTAGATCCACTAAACTTTCTGGTTTCTACTAGAATCTACTTACCAATGCAGCGAGTTTTGTCAGGAGATGGGATGTAGCCAGAGGGACAAACACAAGAGTAACTTCCCACCGAGTTGAAACACTGTCCTCCGTCACAAATGCGGGAAATGGTGACACACTCATCCACATCTGACAGGAAAGAGACACATGTTATAACCCGGTGTCTCATTGGTGTCAGACAGCAAGACAATCTTTGACTAATTTATCACCTATGACTAAATGTAATTTTTGTTGAAATTTGTATTTTTTTACATTCTCAATGTTTATGTGAATAAAATACTGTAAGCTATAATTCCCAATCTCCACAATACACAAAACAACACAAAATTAAAGACCACATTTTTTCAAATTTAATTCACAAATAGGGACAAATTTAAATGTTCTGTATATACTGCTGCCTACACAATTGCCCCTTGTGGGATAAATAAGGTATTTTGAATTTAAATTGAATTAAACTTTGCAGTCTGCCTACAGTAAGGGGCTACAGTAAGGCTACGCCCCAAATAGCACCCTATTCCCTATATAGTGCACTACGTACGTACTAGGTTGTCATTTGGGACTCAACCCTAAGCCAGCACTGTGCTGAATGGCCTCTCACTGTTAAATCCCAGTGTATATCTTTACAAAGAGTGACTTGCACTTGAAGAATCCAAAGCATGTTGGAGAGGCAGTAAAAAAAGAGAGGGAAAAGCATGAGAGGAGGTTTGTATTTACCTTTGTCACTGAAACAGTGGGCTCAGTGTTGGGACTGTTACCTCAGTAAACTACAGTCGGCAGCACTAACATACTGGACCACGTCTCAAAAAGAAAAAACGACTTGGAGAGAGGAAGACGCCATTTTGAGACTTCAAGGGAAGGAATGTCTCAATGTTCAGGTATTTTTTTTTGTCCTGTTTCAAAATGTATGTCTTTTCCCAAGAATTGATTTCCAAAGGTAATCAATACCATTACTTGAGGAACCTCATACAGTAAAATAGAACACTCAGTTCCACCATGCACCAATCTATGACATTCTAAACCATTTAGGGTCACTTGATCAGTACTAATCCCAATATACAAGTATTTTATCACCAAAGGCAAACAAAGAGCTGAATTTGACCAAAGTTTTTTTTAAATTTTATTTGATTTAATTAACTAGGCAAGTCAGTTAAGAATAAATTCTTATTTTCAATCACGACCTAGGAACAGTGGGTTAACTGCCTTGTTCAGGGACAGAAGGACATATATTTACCTACTTAGCTCGGGGAATCGATCATGCAACCTTTCGGTTACTAGTCCAACGCTCTAATCACTAGGCTACCCTAGAGTCTACCCGAGTAAACTCCACACTGAAAGAAAGTGACCTCAAGGATACTTCTTTGATTCTAACTGTGTTGACTTTTGAAATGCTAGACTCAACAAGTTGCTATTTGAAATATAAACACGTAGACAATACGATCATTGTTTACGAGGATGTAATTAGAATGAACGGTTTTGTAAATAAGTACCTTGCACCTAGAGGGTGAAACAGACGTATGTTATAGACTAACTGAGATATTTACGTAAATGATAGACGAACTGAGAAGATTAAAGAGACGGTAGGAGGATAGCAATTAGCCACGAGGCTAATACAACAACGGGAATTAGCAAGCGTCGAGCCAGGCCTAAAGCCCAAGGAATTTACAAGACTGTAATTACGAAGTTCTAAACAGCTTGTTAATAAGTGTCTTGGACTCTGAAAAGCCTTGTCATGAGTAGGCATTAGGCTAATGCCAAAAGGCAGAAGGCCTAACATACGGCTTGCATAGAGAACGTTGGGAGTTTGAGTGTTTAAGTTGAAAGTGTGGTATTTCAGTTTTAAACCTAAAACCTGGCGTTTATCCTTACCGACAACCCTGTTCCTGGAGAGCTACTGTCCTGTAGGTTAACCTTAACCCTGTTCCTGGAGAGCTACCATCTTGTAGGTCAACTCCAACCCTGTTCCTAGAGAGCTACTGTCCTGTAGGTTAACTCCAACCCTGTTCCTAGAGAGCTACTGTCCTGTAGGTTAACTCCAACCCTGTTCCTAGAGAGCTACTGTCCTGTAGGTCAACTCCAACCCTGTTCCTGGAGAGCTACCATCTTGTAGGTCAACTCCAACCCTGTTCCTGGAGAGCTACTGTCCTGTAGGTTAACTCCAACCCTGTTCCTAGAGAGCTACTGTCCTGTAGGTCAACTCCAACCCTGTTCCTGGAGAGCTACCATCTTGTAGGTCAACTCCAACCCTGTTCCTGGAGAGCTACCATCTTGTAGGTCAACTCCAACCCTGTTCCTAGAGAGCTACTGTCCTGTAGGTTAACTCCAACCCTGTTCCTGGAGAGCTACCATCTTGTAGGTCAACTCCAACCCTGTTCCTAGAGAGCTACTGTCCTGTAGGTTAACTTAACCCTGTTCATGGAGAGCTACTGTCCTGTAGGTTAACCTTAACCCTGTTCCTGGAGAGCTACTGTCCTGTAGGTTAACCTTAACCCTGTTTCTGGAGAGCTACCATCCTGTAGGTTAACCTTAACCCTGTTTCTGGAGAGCTACTGTCCTGTAGGTCAACTCCAACCCTGTTCCTGGAGAGCTACCATCTTGTAGGTCAACTCCAACCCTGTTCCTGGAGAGCGACTGTCCTGTAGGTTTTCACTCCAACCCTAATCTAGAACACCTGATTCTAATAATTAGCTGGTTGATAAACTGAACCAGGTTAGTTACAACTGGGGTTGGAGGTAAAACCTACAAGAGGGCAGTTCTGCAGGAACAGGGTTGGAGAACCCTGCCTTAAACTCTCAACCCTAGAGGTTCTTGAGGTCTATACAGTCATAATCTTTACGAGCTAAAGAAAGAATTGTAACGATGCATGTCCATAAATCACAGTTCTGCCGTTTGCCCGGTTTAGACAAACGTTACATATAGACCAGATTTGATGAGATCATGTTGCTAACACCCACTTCTCACCCACTTCTCACTACATCATCTTACTGTTTCATTCCATGTACCCAGTGTGTTCACAAAGATTTCACACCCCTTGACTTTTTCCACATTTTGTTGTATTACAGGCTGAATTTAAAATGGATTACATTTAGATTTTTTGTTCACTGCCCTACACAAAATACCCCATAATGTTAAAGTAGAATTATGTTTTTTTTGTTGTTTAAAAAAAATATATATTATAAATGAAAAGCTGAAATGTCTTGAGTCAATAAGTACTCAACCCCTTTGTTATGGCAGGAGTAAAATTGTGCTTAACAAGTCACTTAATAGGTTGTATGGACTCACTCTGTGTGCAATAGAGTTTTACATAACAATTATCTGTAAGGTCACTCAGTCGAGCAGTGAATTTTAAACACAGATTTAACCACAAAAGAACAGGGAGGTTTTCCAATGCCTCAAAGAAGGGCACCTATTGGTAGACGGGTAAAAAAGTCTGACATTGAATATCCATTTGAACATGGTGAAGTTATTCATTACACTTTGGATGGATCAATCCACCCAAAGATACAGTCGTCCTTCCTAACTCAGTTGCCGGAGAACAAGGAAACCACTCAGGGATTTCACCATAAGGCCATTAGTGACTTCAAAACAGTCAAGTTTAATGGCTGTGATAGGAGAAAACGTAGGATTGATCAACAACATTGTAGTTACTCCACAATACTAAGCTGTTTGCAACAAGGCACTAAAGTAATAGAGCAAAACATTTGGCAAAGCAATTAAGGTTTTGTACTGAATACTTAGTGTTATATTTGGGGCAAATCCAATCAACACATAATTGAGCACCTCTCTCCATATTTTCAAGCATAGTGTTATCATGTTATGGGTATGCTCGTAATCGTTAAGGACGTTTTTTAGGATAAAAATAAACGGAATGGAGCTAAGCACAGGAACAAATCCTAGAGGAAAACCTGGTTCAGTCTGCTTTCCACTAGACACTGGGAGATTAATTCAGCAGGACAATAACCTAAAAAACAAGGCCAAATCCACACACTGGAGTTGATTACCATGAAGACAGTGAATGTTCCTGAGTGGCCGAGTTACAGTTTTGACTTAAATCTGCTCGAAAATCTATGGCAAGAAATAGAAAATGGTTGTCTAGCAATGATCAACAACCAATTTGACCGAGCTTGAAGAATTTGGAACATGGGCAAATGTTGCACAATCCAGGTGTGGAAAGCTCTGAGAGACATACCCAGAAAGATTCATAGCTGTAATCACTGCCAAAGCGATTCTAACATGTGTTTGAGTCAGGGGGTTGAATACTTATCTAACCAAGACATATTAGTGTTTTATTTATCATATATTCCACTTTGACACTACAGAGTATTTGTGTAGATCGTTGACAAAAAAAGGACAATTCGATCCATTTTAATCCCACAACAAAATGTGGAAAAAGTCAAAGGGGTATGAATAATTTCTGAAGGTTCAAGTAGTGGACTTGATGTTAAAGAAATACTCATTACAATATATTGTATAATACAACTATACATTCTCTTACTTGAATATCCATTATTGTGTATCTTGAGCGGTTTAACGGTAAATTAGATTAAAAAAGGAAATTAGAGAAAAAAGTATAATTAATAAGCTCAAATGTCCGCCACCATTTCCTGTGTTACTCACCCTCGCACTTCTGGGAGCCCTTTCTGCCTGTGGCCAGCTGGACACTTGCACTCGCATTTTAACCCACGGTGTTGATGCAATTTCCTCCCTGGCAGAGTCCGGGATGGCCTGGCACTCGTCAACATCTGGGCAAATGAGAGTGGAGCACATAAACAACCACAACTGCGTTCAGGTCAACGCTGCACACTGTAAAATGTCATCGGTCTCCATAATTAGAAGCCTTATTGAATCCTAATTTGAAGGTCAGAGGAAAATGTTCATCTCACGAGTTTCATTCCAAACGCTAATATTCCCAACATTGAATTGCCCCCCCTCCCTCCTCAGAACAGCCTCAACTTATCGGGGCCAGAATTCCACAGGGGTGCTGGGCCAATGTTGACCAGTAGCGTCAAGTTGGCTGGAGGTCCTTCGGGTGGTAAAACCATTATTTTTTATGTTGTACTTTTTACCCCTTTTTCTCCCCAATTGGTAGTTACAGTCTTGTCCCATCGCTGCAGCTCCCTACGGACTCAACAGCCATGCATCCTCTGAAACACAACTCTGCTCGCTTAACCCAGAAGCACCAATGTGTCAGAGGAAACACCATACAACTGTTGACCGAAGTCAGCTTGCAGGCACCCGGCAATGCCACAACGAGTGGGATGGAACAAGGAAATCCCGGCCAGCCAAACCCTCCCTAAACCGGACGACACTGGGCCAAATGTGCGCCGCTTTATGGGTCTCCCGGTCACAGCCGGCTGTGACACAGCCTGGGATCGAACCCGGGGCTGTAGTGACACCTCAAGCACTGTTATGCAGTGCCTTAGACTGCTGCACCACTAAGGAGGCCTGGTGGTGGATCATTCTTGACACACGGGGAAACTGTTGAGCGGCATTGACACAAACCGCCTGGTACGTTAACACAAACCGCCTGGTCGTTGACACAAACCGCCTCGTACGTTGACACAAACCGCCTCGTACGTTGACACAAACTCCTGGTACGTTGACACAAACCGCCTGGTACGCTACACAAACCGCCTGGTACGTTGACACAAACCGCCTGGTACGTTGACACAAACCGCCTCGTACGGTTGACACAAACCGCCTCGTACGTTGACACAAACCTCCTGGTACGTTGACACAAACCGCCTCGTACGTTGACACAAACCTCCTGGTACGTTGACACAAACCGCCTGGTACGCTAACACAAACTTCGCCTGGTACGCTAACACAAACCGCCTGGTACGTTGACACAAACCGCCTGGTACGTAACAGAAACCGCCTGGTCGCTGACACAAACCGCCTGGTACGCTAACACAAACCGCCTGAGTACGCTAACACAAACCGCCTGGTGCGCTAACACAAACCGCCTGGTACGCTAACACAAACCGCCTGGTACGTTGACACAAACCGCCTGGTACGTTGACACAAACCGCCTGGTACGCTGACACAAACAGCCTGGTCGTTAACACAAACCGCCTGGTACGCTAACACAAACCGCCTGGTACGCTAACACAAACCGCCTGAGTACGTTGACACAAACCGCCTGGTACGCTAACACAAACCGCCTGGTACGCTGACACAACAGCCTGGTACGTTGACACAAACAGCCTGAGTACGTTAACACAAAACCGCCTGGTACGCTAACACAAACCGGCTTGTACGCTTAACACAAACCGCCTGGTACGTTGGCACAAACCGCCTGGTACGCTAACACAAACAGCCTGGGTACGCTAACACAAACCGCCTGGTACGCTAACACAAACCACCTGGTACGTTGACACAAACCGCCTGGTACGCTAACACAAACCGCCTTGGTACGCTAACACAAACCGCCTGTACGTTGACACAAACCGCCTGGTACGTTGACACAAACCGCCTGGTGCGTTGACACAAACCGCCTGGTACGCTGACACCAACCGCCTGGTACGGCTACCACACCACCTGGTATGTTGAAACAAACCACCTGGTACCTACTAGAGCAGGTGTTCTAAATGGTTTGTAAACTCAGTGTGTATCAAAGGGTTTGTGGTGTCTGTAGTAGCAAACCTATCTCTAGTGGTATCTGTAGTAGCAACCTGTCTCTAGTGGTATCTGTAGTATCAACCTGTCTCTAGTGGTATCTGTAGTAGTACCTGGGTCTAGTGGTATCTGTAGTAGCAGCCTGTCTCTAGTGGTATCTGTAGTAGCAACCTGTCTCTAGTGGTATCTGTAGTAGCAACCTATCTCTAGTGGTATCTGTAGTAGCAACCTGTCTCTAGTGGTATCTGTAGTAGCAACCTGTCTCTAGTGGTATCTGTAGTAGTACCTGTCTCTAGTGGTATCTGTAGTAGCAACCTGTCTCTAGTGGTATCTGTAGTAGTACCTGTCTCTAGTGGTATCTGTAGTAGTACCTGTCTCTAGTGGTATCTGTAGTAGCAACCTGTCTCTAATGGTATCTGTAGTAGCAACCTATCTCTAGTGGTATCTGTAGTAGTACCTGTCTCTAGTGGTATCTGTAGTAGTACCTGTCTCTAGTGGTATCTGTAGTAGCAACCTGTCTCTAATGGTATCTGTAGTAGCAACCTATCTCTAGTGGTATCTGTAGTAGCAACCCTGTCTCTAGTGGTATCTGTAGTAGTACCTGTCTCTAGTGGTATCTGTAGTAGCAACCTGTCTCTAGTGGTATCTGTAGTAGCAACCTCTCTAGTGGTATCTGTAGTAGCAACCTGTCTCTAGTGGTATCTGTAGTAGCAACCTGTCTCTAGTGGTATCTGTAGTAGCAACCTGTCTCTAGTGGTATCTGTAGTAGCAACCTATCTCTAGTGGTATCTGTAGTATCAACCTGTCTCTAGTGGTATCTGTAGTAGCAACCTATCTCTAGTGGTATCTGTAGTATCAACCTGTCTCTAGTGGTATCTGTAAGTAGCAACCTATCTCTAGTGGTATCTGTGGTAGCAAATCCTGTCTCTAGTGGTATCTGTAGGTAGCAACCTATCTCTAGTGGTATCTGTAGTAGCAACCTATCTCTAGTGGTATCTGTAGTATCAACCTGTCTCTAGTGGTATCTGTAGTAGCAACCTGTCTCTAGTGGTATCTGTAGTAGCAACCTGTCTCTAGTGGTATCTGTAGTAGCAACCTGTCTCCCTAGTGGTGTCTGTAGTAGCAACCTGTCTCTAGTGGTATCTGTAGTAGTACCTGTCTCTAGTGGTATCTGTAGTAGCAACTGTCTCTAGTGGTATCTGTAGTAGCAACCTGTCTCTAGTGGTATCTGTAGTAGCAACCTGTCTCTACTGGTATCTGTAGTAGCAACTGTCTCTAGTGGTATCTGTAGTAGCAACCTGTCTCTAGTGGTATCTGTAGTAGCAACCTGTCTCTAGTGGTATCTGTAGTAGCAACTGTCTCTCGTGGTATCTGTAGTAGCAACCTGTCTCTAGTGGTATCTCTAGTAGCAACCTGTCTCTAGTGGTATCTGTAGTAGCAACCTATCTCTAGTGGTATCTGTAGTAGCAACCTGTCTCTAGTGGTACCTGTAGTAGTACCTGTCTCTAGTGGTATCTGTAGTAGTAACCTGTCTCTAGTGGTATCTGTAGTAGCAACCTGTCTCTAATGGTATCTGTAGTAGCAACCTATCTTTAGTGGTCTGTAGTAGCAACCTGTCTCTAGTGGTATCTGTAGTAGTACCTGTCTCTAGTGTATCTGTAGTAGCAACCTGTCTCTAGTGGTATCTGTAGTAGCAACCTCTCTAGTGGTATCTGTAGTAGCAACCTGTCTCTAGTGGTATCTGTAGTAGCAACCTGTCTCTAGTGGTATCTGTAGTAGCAACCTGTCTCTAGTGGTATCTGTAGTAGCAACCTATCTCTAGTGGTATCTGTAGTATCAACCTGTCTCTAGTGGTATCTGTAGTAGCAACCTATCTCTAGTGGTATCTGTAGTATCAACCTGTCTCTAGTGGTATCTGTAGTAGCAACCTATCTCTAGTGGTATCTGTAAGTAGCAACCTGTCTCTAGTGGTATCTGTAGTAGCAACCTATCTCTAGTGGTATCTGTAGTAGCAACCTATCTCTAGTGGTATCTGGTAGTATCAACCTGTCTCTAGTGGTATCTGTAGTAGCAACCTGTCTCTAGTGGTATCTGTAGTAGCAACCTGTCTCTAGTGGTATCTGTAGTAGCAACCTGTCTCTAGTGGTATCTGTAGTAGCAACCTGTCTCTAGTGGTATCTGTAGTAGCAAACCTATCTCTGATGGTATCTGTGGCAAACCTGTCTCTAGTGGTATCTGTAGTATCAACCTGTCTCTAGTGGTATCTGTAGTAGTACCTGTCTTTAGTGGTATCTGTAGTAAACTGTCTCTAGTGGTATCTGTGTAGCAACTATCTCTAGTGGTATCTGTAGTAGCAACCTATCTCTAGTGGTATCTGTAGTAGCAACCTGTCTCTAGTGGTATCTGTAGTAGTACCTGTCTCTAGTGGTATCTGTAGTGTAGTACCTGTCTCTAATGGTATCTGTAGTAGCAACCTATCTCTAGTGGTATCTGTAGTAGCAACCTGTCTCTAGTGGTATCTGTAGTAGTAACCTGTCTCTAGTGGTATCTGTAGTAGCAACCTGTCTCTAGTGGTATCTGTAGTAGCAACTGTCTCTAGTGGTATCTGTAGTAGCAACCTGTCTCTAGTGGTATCTGTAGTAGCAACCTGTCTCTAGTGGTATCTGTAGTAGCAACCCATACTCTAGTGGTATCTGTAGTAGCAACCTATCTCTAGTGGTATCTGGTAACCTGTCTCTAGTGGTATCTGTAGTAGCAACCTGTCTCTAGTGGTATCTGTAGTAGCAACCTGTCTCTAGTGGTATCTGTAGTAGCAACCTGTCTCTAGTGGTGTCTGTAGTAGCAACCTGTCTCTAGTGGTATCTGTAGTAGTACCTGTCTCTAGTGGTATCTGTAGTAGCAACTGTCTCTAGTGGTATCTGTAGTAGCAGCCTGTCTCTAGTGGTATCTGTAGTAGCAACCTGTCTCTACTGGTATCTGTAGTAGCAACTGTCTCTAGTGGTATCTGTAGTAGCAACTGTCTCGTGGTGTCTGTAGTAGCAACCTGTCTCTAGTGGTATCTGTAGTAGCAACTGTCTCTCGTGGTATCTGTAGTAGCAACCTGTCTCTAGTGGTATCTCTAGTAGCAGCCTGTCTCTGTGGTATCTGTGGTAGCAACCTATCTCTAGTGGTATCTGTAGTAGCAACCTGTCTCTAGTGGTACCTGTAGTAGTACCCAATGTCTCTAGTGGTATCATGAGTATCCAACCTGTCTCTAGTGGTATCTGTAGTAGCTGGCCTGTCTCTAGTGGTATCTGTAGTAGCAACCTGTCTCTAGTGGTATCTGTAGTAGTACCTGTCTCTAGTGGTATCTGTAGTAGCAACCTGTCTCTAGTGGTATCTGTAGTAGTACCTGTCTCTAGTGGTGTCTGTAGTAGCAACCTGTCTCTAGTGGTATCTGTAGTAGTACCTGTCTCTAGTGGTATCTGTAGTAGCAACTGTCTCTAGTGGTATCTGTAGTAGCAACCTGTCTCTAGTGGTATCTGTAGTAGCAACCTGTCTCTACTGGTATCTGTAGTAGCAACTGTCTCTAGTGGTATCTGTAGTAGCAACCTGTCTCTCGTGGTATCTGTAGTAGAACCTGTCTCTAGTGGTATCTGTAGTAGCAGCTGTCTCTCGTGGTATCTGTAGTAGCAACCTGTCTCTAGTGGTATCTCTAGTAGCAACCTGTCTCTAGTGGTATCTGTGGTAACAACCTGCTCTAGTGGTATCTGTAGTAGCAACCTGTCTCTAGTGGTACCTGTAGTAGTACCTGTCTCTAGTGGTACCTGTAGTAGTACCTGTCTCTAGTGGTACCTGTAGTAGTACCTGTCTCTAGTGGTATCTGTAGTAGCAACCTGTCTCTAGTGGTATCTGTAGTAGCAGCCTGTCTCTAGTGGTATGCTGTAGTGACCTGTCTCTAGTGGTATCTGTAGTAGCAACCTGTCTCTAGTGGTATCTGTAGTAGCAACCTGTCTCTCGTGGTATCTGTAGTAGCAACCTGTCTCTAGTGGTATCTGTAGTAGCAACCTGTCTCTAGTGGTATCTGTAGTAGCAACCTGTCTCTAGTGGTATCTGTCGTAGTACCTGTCTTTAGTGGTATCTGTAGTAGCAACCTGTCTCTAGTGGTATCTGTAGTAGCAACCTATCTCTAGTGGTATCTGTAGTAGCAACCTGTCTCTAGTGGTATCTGTAGTATCAACCTGTCTCTAGTGGTATCTGTAGTAGTACCTGTCTTTAGTGGTATCTGTAGTAGCAACCTGTCTCTAGTGGTATCTGTAGTAGCAACCTGTCTCTAGTGGTATCTGTAGTAGCAACCTGTCTCTAGTGGTATCTGTGGTAGCAACCTGTCTCTAGTGGTATCTGTAGTAGCAACCTGTCTCTAGTGGTATCTGTAGTAGCAACCTGTCTCTAGTGGTATCTGTAGTAGCAACCTGTCTCTAGTGGTATCTGTAGTAGCAACCTGTCTCTAGTGGTATCTCTAGTAGCAACCTATCTCTAGTGGTATCTGTAGTAGCAACCTGTCTCTAGTGGTATCTCTAGTAGCAACCTATCTCTAGTGGTATCTGTAGTAGCAACCTGTCTCTACTGGTATCTGTAGTAGCAACTGTCTCTAGTGGTATCTGTAGTAGCAACCTGTCTCTAGTGGTATCTCTAGTAGCAACCTATCTCTAGTGGTATCTCTAGTAGCAACCTATCTCTAGTGGTATCTCTAGTAGCAACCTGTCTCTAGTGGTATCTGTAGTAGCAACCTGTCTCTAGTGGTATCTGTAGTAGCAACCTCTCTAGTGGTATCTGTAGTAGCAACCTGTCTCTCGTGGTATCTGTAGTAGCAACCTGTCTCTAGTGGTATCTGTAGTAGCAACCTGTCTCTAGTGGTATCTGTAGTAGCAACCTGTCTCTAGTGGTATCTGTAGTAGCAACCTGTCTCTAGTGGTATCTGTAGTAGCAACCTGTCTCTAGTGGTATCTGTAGTAGCAACCTGTCTCTAGTGGTATCTGTAGTAGCAACCTGTCTCTAGTGGTATCTGTAGTAGCAACCTGTCTCTAGTGGTATCTGTAGTAGCAACCTGTCTCTAGTGGTATCTGTAGTAGCAACCTGTCTCTAGTGGTATCTGTAGTAGCAACCTGTCTCTAGTGGTATCTGTAGTAGCAACCTGTCTCTAGTGGTATCTGTAGTAGCAACCTGTCTCTAGTGGTATCTGTAGTAGCAACCTGTCTCTAGTGGTATCTGTAGTAGCAACCTGTCTCTAGTGGTATCTGTAGTAGCAACCTGTCTCTAGTGGTATCTGTAGTAGCAACCTGTCTCTAGTGGTATCTGTAGTAGCAACCTGTCTCTAGTGGTATCTGTAGTAGTAACCTGTCTCTAGTGGTATCTGTAGTAGCAACCTGTCTCTAGTGGTATCTGTAGTAGCAACCTGTCTCTAGTGGTATCTGTAGTAGCAACCTATCTCTAGTGGTATCTGTAGTAGCAACCTGTCTCTAGTGGTATCTGTAGTAGCAACCTGTCTCTAGTGGTATCTGTAGTAGCAACCTGTCTCTAGTGGTATC
>NW_027002670.1:0-6130 GCF_036934945.1 Oncorhynchus masou masou | reverse complement strand
GATGATGGAGAGCGAGAGAGAGAGCTAGAGAGAGAGAAAGAGAGAGAAAGAGAGAAACAGAGAGGGGTGGAGAGAGAGCAGAGAGGCAGAGAGAGACAGACCGAGACCGAGGGACAGAGAGACAGAGAAGGGGAGGGACAGAGAAGGAGAGAGAGAGAGAGAGAGAGAGAGAGGGTGAGAAGGGGAGAGAGAGAGAGAGAGAGAGAGAGAGTGCAAATTAGGCCAACACCTGCTAATTATCAAAATCCAGAAAAGAGTTGTTAAGTTCTACAATCACCTAAAGAAGCGATTCCCAAACCTTCCATATCAAAAACATCACCTACAGAGATATTAACCTGGAGAAGAGTCCCCTGAGCAAGCTGGTCCTGGGGCTCTGTTCACAAACACAAACACACCGCCCCAGGACAGCAACACAATTAGACCCAACCAAATCATGAGAAAACAAAAGATAATTACTTGCAACGGAGACAAATTTACCAAAAGCAGAGCAAACTATAATGTTATTTGGCCCTAAAACAGAGAGTACACAGTGGCAGAATACCTGACCACTGACTGACCCAAACTTAAGGAAAGCTTTGACTTTGTACAGACTCGGTGAGCATAGCCTTGCTATTGAGAAAGGCCGCCGTAGGAAGACATGGCTCTCAAGAGAAGACAGGCTATGTGCACACTGCCCACAAAATGAGGTGGAAACTGAGCTGCACTTCCTAACCTCCTGCCAAATGTATGACCATATTAGAGACAGATATTTCCCTCAGATTCACAAAGAATTGAAAAACAAATCAAATTTGATAAACTCCCCATATCTATTGGGTGAAATACCAGTGTGCCATCACAGAGGATATTTTGTAATGGTTTATTTCACTTTTGTTTATTGTGTATTTCACAATATAAACATGTTTCCCATGTCAATAAAGCCCTTTGAATTGAGAGAGAGAGAGAGAGAGAAATAGAGAAAGAGAGAAATTGAGAAAGAGAGAGAGAAAAAAATAGAGAGAAAGAGAGAGAAAGAGAGTGAAATAGAGAAAGAGAGAAATTGAGAAAGGGAGAGAAATAGAGAAAGGGAGAAAGAGAAAGAGAGAAATAGAGAGAAGTAGAGAGAGAGAGAGAAAGAGAGAGAAAGAGAGAGTGAAAGAGAAATTAAGAAAGAGAGAGAAAGAGAGAAATTGAGAAAGAGAGAAAAAGAGAGAGAGAGAGAAAGAGAGAAATTGAGAAAGAGAGCAAGAGAAAGAGAAATTGAGAAAGGGAGAGAAAGAGAAATAGAGAGAGAGAGAAGTAGAGAGAAAAACAGAGGACAGAAAGAATTAGAGGAGAGAGAGAGAGAAATAGAGAGAGAGAGAAAGAGAGAAATAGAGAAAGAGAGAGAGAAATAGAAAGAGAAAAATAGAGAAAAGAGAGAAAGAGAGAGAGAGAGAAAGAGAGAGAAAGAGAGAGAGAGAGAAAGAGAGAGAGAGAGAAGGAGAGAGAGAAATTGAGAAAGAGAAATTGAGAAAGAGAAATAGAGAGAGAAATAGAGAAAGAGAGAAAGAGAGAGCGAGAAAGAGAGAAAGAGAAATAGAGAGAGTCTGCCTGGGATGTGGGCATTTCAAAACAGAGCTTTATGAAGCACACAGAGGAGTCTGGTAGAAACACTGTTAACACTGAGAACCACAAGCAGCTTTGTATGGTTTTAATTCAATAGCAACACAAGCAGGATCACTACAAACTGCTTCCACAGCTTTTTACAGGGGATCTGAGCAATGGGAAGTTTAGGAATTAGTAAAAGATTGACCAGTCTTCTGACTGGCTTCTGCCGCATAAATGCAACGTCAGGTTTCTGTGTGTGCAGACTAGAGTATTAACTAGTCTTATATGACTTGTCAACATGGCTCAAACAGGAATAGCCCTGGCTGTCTACAGAATGCATATCAACATAACTAGATCCTATTAACACCACACTGCTGATTCCCCCATTAAGATTACTCACATGATTGGAACGTGTTCCATTCATAAACGGCACAGAGGGAGAATCTATCTTAGAATCTCAGAATGCTAACTTGGTGTGAGGTCATAGAAATATTCATTTCCAGAAGGGTCATTCTCACTCAAGTCAATGTTTCGTGACAGGTGGGCCAGGCTGGCGGCAATATTGAATGTACTTCTAGGCTATTTCTATAGTGTAGTCTTGCAAAGCTACTTACTAGATGATGAAAAGGGACTTTAAAGGTGTGCGCTGTATCAGCTAAAAGGCTCAGAGAGCTGCTGCTGCTATGACACATTGCATTTCATTGTGTTGACACATTACGCTGACACATTGCTTTCCATTGCGTTGACACATTATGCTTCCATTGCGTTGACACATTAAGTGCTTCATTGGCGCTGGACACATTAAGTGCTTTCATTGGCGCTGACACATTGGCGTTTCATTGGCGCTGACACATTGCTTTTCATTGCGCTGCTGACACATTGGCGCTACATTGGCGCTGGACACATTGCTTTCATTGGCGCTGACACATTGCTTTTTCATTGCGCTGACACATTACGTTATTATCATGCTGACACATTGGCGCTGACACACAAGTGCTGACACATTGGGTTGACACATTGGCGCTGACACATTGGCGCTTCACTGCTGCGCTGACACATTGGCGTTGACACATTATGCTTTTCATTGGCGTTGACACATTGTGTTTCATTGCGCTTGACACATTACGTTACTGGCGCTGACACATTGGCGCTTGGACACATCATGCTTTCATTGGCGCTGACACATTATGCTTTACCGCGCTGACAATACGCTTCATTGGCGCTGACACATTGCGCTTTCATTGGCGCTTCATTGTTGACACATTGCTTTTCATTGGCGCTTGACACATTATGCTTTCATTGCGTTATCATTATCATGCTGACACATTATGCTTACTGGCGCTGGACACATTATGCTTAATGCCGACACATTGGCGCTGACACATTATGTTTAATAAGTGCTGACACATTATGCTTTCATTGGCGCTGACACATTGCGCATTGGCGTTGACACATTGGCGCTGACACATTATGCTTTCATTGGCGTTGACACATTGGCGCTTCATTGCGTTTCATTGCGTTGACACATTGTTTTTCATTGGCGCTTGACACATTATGCTTCATTGCGCTGACACATTGGCGCTTTGCGCTTTCGCGCTGACACATTATGCTTTCATTGCGCTGACACATTGGCGCTGACACATTGCGCTTCATTGGCGCTGACACATTGGCGCTGGACTTTCATTGCGCTGACACACTGCGCGACACATTATGCGCTTTCATTGCGTTGACACATTGCTTTTCATTGGCGCTTTTCATTGACACATTGCTTTTTCATTGGCGCTGACACATTAAGTGCTGAGCTGGCGCTGACACATGGCGCTGATTGGCGCTGACACATTGCGTTTCATTGCGTTGACACATTGGCGCTGACACATTATGCTTTCATTACGCTTGACACATTGCGTTGACACATTGCGCTTCAGCCGCGCTGACACATTATGGCTTCATTGGTGCGACACATTAAGTGCTGACACATTGCTTTTCATTGCGCTTGACACATTGGCATTATGCCATTATGCTGACACATTGCGTTTCATTGCGCTGACACATTATGCTTTCATTACGCGACACATTGCGTTTCATTGCGTTGACACATTGCGTTTCATTGCGTTGACACATTGCGTTTCATTGCGTTTCATTGCGTTGACACATTGCTTTTCATTGCGTTGACACATTGCGTTTCATTGCGTTGACACATTGCGTTGACACATTGCGTTTCATTGCGTTGACACATTGCGTTTCATTGCGTTGACACATTGCGTTGACACATTGCGTTTCATTGCGTTGACACATTGCGTTTCATTGCGTTGACACATTGCGTTTCATTGCGTTGACACATTGCGCTTGACACATTGCGTTTCATTGCGCTGACACATTGCGCTTTCATTGCGTTGACACATTGCGTTTCATTGCGTTGACACATTGCGTTTCATTGCGTTGACACATTGGCGTTGACACATTGCGCTTCATTGCGTTGACACATTGCGCTTGTCATTGGCGCTGACACATTGCGTTTCATTGCGTTGACACATTGCGTTTCATTGCGTTGACACATTGCGTTTCATTGCGTTGACACATTGCGTTTCATTGCGTTGACACATTGCGTTGACACATTGCGTTGACACATTGCGTTGACACATTGCGTTGACACATTGCGTTTATCATTGCGCTTTCATTGGCGCTGACACATTGCGTTTCATTGCGTTGACACATTGCGTTTCATCGCGTTTCATTGCGCTTGACACATTGCGCTTTCATCGCGTTGACACATTGCGCTTTCATTGCGTTGACACATTGCGCTTTCATTGCGCTGACACATTATGCGTTTCATTGCGTTGACACATTGGCGTTGACACATTGTGTTTCATTGCGTTGACACATTGCGTTTCATTGCGTTGACACATTGCGTTTCATCGCGTTGACACATTGCGTTTCATCGTGTCGACACATTGCGTTTCATCGCGTTGACATCATTGCGTTGACACATTGCGCTTACATTGCGTTGACACATTGCGTTGACACATTGCGTTTCATTGCGTTGACACATTGCGTTTCATTGCGTTGACACATTGCGTTTCATTGCGTTGACACATTGCGTTGACACATTGCGTTTCATTGCGTTGACACATTGCGTTTCATTGCGTGCTGACACATTGCGCATTGCGTTCATTGCGTTGACACATTGCGTTTCATAGCGTTGACACATTGCGTTTCATCGCGTTGACACATTGCGTTTCATCGCGTTGACACATTGCGTTTCATCGCGTTTCATTACGTTGACACATTGCGCTTTCATTGGCGTTGACACATTGCGTTTCATCGCGTTGACACATTGCGTTTCATCGGCGTTGACACATTGCGTTTCATCGCGTTGACACATTAGCGTTTCATCGCGTTGACACATTGCGTTTCATCGCGTTGACACATTGCGTTTCATCGCGTTGACACATTGCGTTTCATCGCGTTGACACATTGCGTTTCATCGCGTTGACACATTGCGTTTCATCGCGTTGACACATTGCGTTTCATCGCGTTGACACTTATGCTTTCATCGCGTTGACACATTGCGTTTCATCGCGTTGACACATTGCGTTTCATTGCGTTGACACATTGCGTTTCATCAGCGTTGACACATTGCGCTGCTTTCATTCGCGTTGACACATTGCGTTTCATCGCGTTGACACATTGCGTTTCATCGCGTTGACACATTGCGTTTCATCGCGTTGACACATTGTCGTTTCATCGCGTTGACATTGCGTTCATTGCGTTGACACATTGCGTTTCATCGCGTTGACACATTGCGTCAGCGTTCATCGCGTTGACACATTGGCGTTTCATTGCGTTGACACATTGCGTTTCATCGCGTTGACACATTGCGTTTCATTGCGTTGACACATTGCGTTTCATCGCGTTGACACATTGCGTTTCATTGCGTTGACACATTGCGTTTCATTGCGTTGACACATTGCGTTTCATCGCGTTGACACATTGCGTTTCATCGCGTTGACACATTGCGTTTCATTGCGTTGACACATTGCGTTTCATCGCGTTGACACATTGCGTTTCATTGTGTTGACACATTGCGTTTCATTGTGTTGACACATTGCGTTTCATTGCGTTTCATTGCGTTGACACATTGCGTTTCATTGCGTTGACACATTGCGTTTCATTGCGTTTCATTGCGTTGACACATTGCGTTTCATTGCGTTTCATTGCGTTGACACATTGCGTTTCATTGCGTTGACACATTGCGTTTCATTGCGTTGACACATTGCGTTTCATTGCGTTGACACATTGCGTTTCATCGCGTTGACACATTGCGTTGCCATCGCGTTGACACATTGCGTTTCATTGCGTTGACACATTGCGTTTCATCGCGTTGACACATTGCGTTCAATGCGTCATTGCGTTGACACATTATGCGTTTCATTGCGTTGACACATTGCGTTTCATTGCGTTGACACATTGCGTTTCATCGCGTTGACACATTGGCGTTTCATTGCGTTGACACATTGCGCTTTCATTGCGTTGACACATTCGCGTTTCATTGCGTTGACACATT
>NW_027002669.1:0-6134 GCF_036934945.1 Oncorhynchus masou masou | reverse complement strand
CGCCTGTTGCTGTTTGTCACGACGTCATACCGCCTGTTGCTGTTTGTCACTGACGTCATACCGCCTGTTGCTGTTTGTCACGGCGTCATACCGCCTGTTGCTGTTTGTCACGACGTCATACCGCCTGTTGCTGTTTGTCACGACGTCGTACCGCCTGTTGCTGTTTGTCACGACGCCGTACCGCCTGTTGCTGTTTGTCACGACGCTGCATCGCTGTTGCTGTTTGTCACGACGTCGTACCGCCTGTTGCTGTTTGTCACGACGTCGACCGCTCTGTTGCTGTTTGTCACGACGCCGTATCGCCTGTTGCTGTTGTCACGACGTCTGCATCGCTCTGTTGCCGTTTGTCACGACGTCGTACCGCCTGTTGCCGTTTGTCACGACGTCGTACCGCCTGTTGCCGTTTGTCACGACGTCGTACCGCCTGTTGCCGTTTGTCACGACGTCGTACCGCCTGTTGCCGTTTGTCACGACGTCGTACCGCCTGTTGCCGTTTGTCACGACGTCGTACCGTCTGTTGCCGTTTGTCATGACGTCATACCGTCTGTTGCCGTTTGTCACGACGTCATACCGTCTGTTGCTGTTTGTCACGACGTCGTACCGTCTTAGCTCATTTTGTAATTGTAATAGACTGGGAACCACTATAACCTTTGACCTCTGTTGCAGGTGGAGACGTATAAAAGCTTCCGTCCTGGAGACATCGTCCTGGCTAAAGTCGTATCCTTCCATTTGACAGTCTTTCCAGTTCAGTAACTAGGTAGTAACACAGGGACAGTCAACCAGTGACTGATATTGGGCTGGTTCTATTCCCTTAGTGCAGTGTAGCTTTCACCATATTGCTTAAATGTTAAATTGTGAATGTTCGAGATCAGCCAGACAGAACGCACAAAACCACTGATCTATGAATCACTTTGCATCCCAAATAACTACTCATTATGTGATCAAGATGACTGATTCTGTACCTTTCCAAGTGTTGCCCTTTAACCTCCTGACCCCCAGATCTCCCTGGGAGACGTCCAGTCCAACTACCTGTTGACCACAGCAGAGAACGAGCTGGGGTGGTGGTAGCCCACAGTGAAGCAGGTGAGACTGGTCACATGACAACAACACTGCTGTTCTTAGCCCGGGCTGTCCTTAACCCTAGGTTACCCTCCTTAACACAAGCCTTGGTTAACTGAAACCAACTGACACTTTTGTCAAGTAGTATATTTCTGTTTCCCTCCTCTCAGGAGCCCAGATGGTGTCTCAGTAGTATATTTCTGTTTCCCTCCTCCAGGAGCCCAGATGGTGTCTCAGTAGTGTATTTCTGTTCAGGAGCCCAGATGGTGTCTCAGTAGTGTATTTCCGTTTCCCTCCTCCAGGAGCCCAGATGGTGTCTCAGTAGTATATTTCTGTTTCCCTCCTCCAGGAGCCCAGATGGTGTCTCAGTAGTATTTCTGTTTCCCTCCTCTCAGGAGCCCAGATGGTGTCTCAGTGTATTTCTGTTTCCCTCCTCCAGGAGCCCAGATGGTGTCTCAGTAGTGTATTTCTGTTTCCCTCCTCTCAGGAGCCCAGATGGTGCCTATCAGCTGGTGTGAGATGCAGTGCCCACGGACACACGCCAAAGAGTTCCGCAAGGTGGCCAGGGTGCAACCTGAGTACCTGCAGGCCTGAGCAGGGACCAGTGGGCGGCGTGCACCCCTCACCTCTCCAGCCCCCCCGGCAGGGACCCCTTTCCCCTCCTCAAGGAACACACAGCTTCCCTATCTCTGATAGAGAGACAAACTCACTCACACTTGGATTGTGAAAGATGCATTGTCTACAAAGGACCAAAATGTTTTAGAGGTCATGTACAGATGCTTGGACATGATGCTTATATAGTACACGGGTCATTGACCTGACACACACAGAGCCTTATTTTCAGGGGGATACCTCAACAGTAGATTCCTCCCTCTACAACCTACAGCAAGGCAGCATTTTTTCCCTCCAGGTCCTGGAGGGCTACAGTAGAGGTGCAGGATTTTGTTCCAACCCAGCACTAGGACACCTGATTCAACTGATCACTGGGGCCTTGATTGGCTGACTCAGTCTCGTTAGTGCTGGACTAGAATAAAAGCCTGCACCTCTACTGTAGCCTTGTAGAACCAGGTGAGAGAGATGCTGCCTTGCTGTAGGTTGTAGAGGAGGAATCTACTGGGCTACAATACTAGCCCTTTAGAAGCAGGAATAAATAACATCCGGGGTCACCTTCTGATCCCAGGTCACCTTCTGATCCCGGGTCACCGTCTGATCCGGGGTCACCGTCTGATCCCATACCCTTCTCCCTGAAGTGTGCTCTCATGTATCCCCCATGGATTTACTAGCATCTCTTCCACCAGTCCTTTTAAATCCATGAGGGGTAGTGAATGAGTGCACACTTTTTTTTGGGGGGGGGGTTATAGAATCAGTCCACAGCACTGGGGTGACAGTCACCAGTACAGACAGGCCCAATTCCAAATCGACCCTTAAACCCAACACGCTAGTGAGTAGGGCTTGATTTGTGATCGGGCCTTAGACGGCTAACAGCTGGGATGTTGAAGGGCTGGAATTGAAACTGTCGTTTTGTGGCGGCACCGTTAGAGACTCATACGACCACGTGGACCTTTCTGCACCAAGTCAGAGAAATGGAGATGTCTAGTTGGTTCTCTCTTAGTTGTTTCTTCTGTCGTTTCAAAACAATACTTCTCGTTTCTTCGTCTCTCTCATTTCTTCCTGTACTTGTCAGCAGAGGCACATGTGTTTTTAAGAGTCAAATAAAGTGAATCATGTATGAACTACTCACCCTGTTCCAATGTTACTTCTTCACCTGTTATCAGAAAGGTTCATTTTAAAGAGCCCCAACTGACCATCATTCAGAATGTCCTCTTGTTGACTGTGGAAACAATTCTATGCTGTTTAAATGTGTCTAATTGACAGCTTATCAACTGTCAGTTTTTATCATGTCATGTTCAGTTAAGGCATTAGTTAACCGTACTAGAATTAGCTATATAGTGCACTACAGGGCCCATAGGCCCGCTGGTCAAAAGTAGTGCACTACAGGGCCCATAGGCCCGCTGGTCAAAAGTAGTGCACTATGTAGGGTGCAATTCAGGACGCTAACAACCTTCTCATATCATACAGCCAGGAAGCATCACATACTGGACCAGTCAGAAGGCAGAAACACACACAGCTCCGCGTTTTCCCACTGATACCACAGGTGGCTCGTAGCTCTCAGTTCAATGTCAGCAGCTTTATGTCACACAGTACTCCTATACACTGAACAAAAATATAAATGTGTTGGTCCCATGTTTCATGAGCTGAAATAAAAGATCCCAGAAAGACACATGTTATTTCCGCCCATAGCACATCATGTTAGTGTTTCTTCTTTGCCAAGATAATCCATCCACCTGACAGGTGGCATATCAAGAAGCGGATTAAACAGCATGATCATTACACAGGTGCACCTTGTGCTGGGTACAAAAGGCCACTCTAAAACGTGCGGGTTTGTCACAACACAATGCCACAGATGAAGTTCTGAGGGCGTGTGCAACTGGTATCCTGACTGCTGGAATGTCCACCAGAGCTGTTGCCAAAGATTTGAATGTTCATTTCTCTACCATAAGCTGCCTCCAATGTCAAACGGCCTCACAACCACAGACCTCGTGTAACCAAGCCAGCCCAGGACCTCGACGTTCAGTCTTCTTCACCTGCGGGATCGTCTGAGACCATCCACCCGGACAGCTGATAAAACTGAGCATTTCTGTCTGTAATAAAACCTTTTTGTGGGGAAAAGCCTTTTCTGATTGGCTGGACCTGGCTCCCCAGTGGGTGGGCCTATGCCCTCACAGGCCCATCCATGGCTGCACCCCTGCCCAGTCATGTGAAATCTATAGATTAGGGCCTAATGGATTTATTTCTGATTTCTTTATAATTGTAACTCGTTAAAATCATTGAAATTGTTGCATTTATATTTTTGTTACCAGTCAAAAGTTTGGACACACCTCATTCCAGGATCTCTCTTTATTTTGACTGTTTTCTACATTGTAGAATAATAGTGAAGACATCAAAACTATGGAATCATGTAGTAACCAAAAATAGTCAAAATATCAAATCAAAATATATTTGCCAAGAGTGTGCAAAGTTGTCATCAAGGCAAAGGGTGGCTACTTTGAAGAATCTCAAATATATTTTGATTTGTTTAACACTTTTTGGGTTACTACATGATTCCATGTGTTATTTCATAGTTTTGATGTCTTCACTGTTATTCTACAATGTAGTAAAAATAAAGAAAAACCCTGTGATGAGTAGGTGTGTCCAAACTTCTGAGTGGTACCGTATATACATTCATACACACCACATTCACAGACAGACACCCCCAAGACCCTGCAAGAGAAAAGGTACACACACACACACACCCAAATCCATTTTGGATGCTAGACACACACACTCAAGGGTCCGTCCCGACTCAGTCATCGAAGCGCACCGATCGGGTTGTGTTGATGTCAATTGAGAACTTCTTATTTGACGGCGCCGAGAACCCAAGTCCCGCCCCCCTTCCCGTGAAGTCCATGCGGCGCGACTGAGCGCGCTCAAACTCCCCCAGTAGGCCTTGCTGCAAGCTCTGCTGTCCATCTTTAGTCAGCGCCATGTTGGCCCGCCCTCCCGTCGCACCGCTCGCTGCTATTGGCTGCCCGCTCTTCTTTAAGCCGCCCATCAACCGCAGGAACTTACTATGTTGGTCGGAACTGTCAAACTGGGCAGTGCCCCACTGGCCCAAACCCTGGAAGGGAAGAAGAACAATGTTTGTAATATTTATATTCGACATTATGATTTGTTTCAGAGAAGAGTTGGTATGTGACCCCAAATTTGGGATACACCTTGGTGTCCTGACATTATAAGAGTACTGACCGATGGTAGCGGTGCTGCTTTGAGTTGGACTGGACTGGACTTCTGGTCGATCTCATTCTGCAGGGCCAGGCGTCTCCCCTATGGAATGTAATAGGACAATCTTTTATATGAAGGCCATGTTATATAGTACACAACATATACTGTATAGTCCATGTTATATAGTACACAACATATACTCTATAGTATACAACATACATCTATAGTCCATGCTTATATAGTACACAACATATACTCTATAGTACACAACATATACTCTATAGTCCATGTTATATAGTACACAACATATACTGTATAGTCCATGTTATAGAGTACACAACATATACTGTATAGTCCATGTTATATAGTACACAACATATACTCTATAGTCCATGTTATATAGTACACAACATATACTGTATAGTACACAACATATACTGTATAGTCCATGTTATATAGTACACAACAGTACTGTATAGTCCATGTTATATAGTACACAACATATACTCTTATAGTCCATGTTATATAGTACACAACATATACTGTGATAGTCCATGTTATATAGTACACAACATATACTGTATAGTCCATGTTATATAGTACACAACATATACTCTATAGTACACAACATATACTGTATAACATGTGGTTGGTGATTCTATTTACTGTGCTCCTAGTCTAAAAGATAAAAATTACTCAAATCCACGTGTGCTTCAATGGCTGCCCATTTGATTTTTCGACCAGTTAATGGCAAAAGATCTGATTATTGGAAAAACAGCAGAATCACTTTGCAATCACTTGGGAGCATCCCTGACACAGACCAGGACTACGGGCCTCTCTGGAGCCAGCGCCACACAGACCAGGACTACGGGCCTCTCTGGAGCCAGCGCCACACACAGACCAGGCACTATGGGCCTCTCTGGAGCCAGCGCCACACACAGACCAGGCACTATGGGCCTCTCTGGAGCCAGCGCCACACAGACCAGGCACTATGGGCCTCTCTGGAGCCAGCGCCACACACAGACCAGGCACTACGGGCCTCTCTGGAGCCAGCGCCACACACAGACCAGGCACTATGGGCCTCTCTGGAGCCAGCGCCACACACAGTCCAGGCACTATGGGCCTCTCTGGAGCCAGCACCACACACAGACCAGACACTATGGGCCTCTCTGGAGCCAGCACCACACACAGACCAGGCACTATGGGCCTCTCTGGAGCCAGCACCACACACAGACCAGGCACTATGGGCCTCT
>NW_027002668.1:0-6134 GCF_036934945.1 Oncorhynchus masou masou | reverse complement strand
AGAACCAGAGAGAGGCCTACGCCAGAGGAACCACAAGAGAGGCCTACGCCAGAGAACCACAGAGAGAGGCCTACGCCAGAGAGAACCACACAGAGAGAGGCCTACGCCAGAGAGAACCAACAGAGAGAGGCCTACGCCAGAGAGAACCACACAGAGAGGCCTACGCCAGAGAGAACCACACAGAGAGGCCTACGCCAGAGAGAACCACACAGAGAGAGGCCTACGCCAGAGAGAACCACACAGAGAGAGGCCTACGCCAGAGAGAACCACACAGAGAGAGGCCTACGCCAGAGAGAACCACACAGAGAGAGGCCTACGCCAGAGAGAACCACACAGAGAGAGGCCTACGCCAGAGAGAACCACACAGAGAGAGGCCTACGCCAGAGAGAACCACACAGAGAGAGGCCTACGCCAGAGAGAACCAAACAGAGAGAGGCCTACGCCAGAGAGAACCAAACAGAGAGAGGCCTACGCCAGAGAGAACCAAACAGAGAGAGGCCTACGCCAGAGAGAACCACACAGAGAGAGGCCTACGCCAGAGAGAACCACACAGAGAGAGGCCTACGCCAGAGAGAACCACACAGAGAGAGGCCTACGCCAGAGAGAACCACACAGAGAGAGGCCTACGCCAGAGAACCACACAGAGAGAGGCCTACGCCAGAGAGAACCACACAGAGAGAGGCCTACGCCAGAGAGAACCACACAGAGAGGCCTACGCCAGAGAGAACCACACAGAGAGAGGCCTACGCCAGAGAGAACCACACAGAGAGAGGCCTACGCCAGAGAGAACCACACAGAGAGAGGCCTACGCCAGAGAGAACCACACAGAGAGAGGCCTACGCCAGAGAGAACCACACAGAGAGAGGCCTACGCCAGAGAGAACCACACAGAGAGAGGCCTACGCCAGAGAGAACCACACAGAGAGAGGCCTACGCCAGAGAGAACCACAACAGAGAGAGGCCTACGCCAGAGAGAACCACACAGAGAGAGGCCTACGCCAGAGAGAACCAAACAGAGAGAGGCCTACGCCAGAGAGAACCACACAGAGAGAGGCCTACGCCAGAGAGAACCACACAGAGAGAGGCCTACGCCAGAGAGAACCACACAGAGAGAGGCCTACGCCAGAGAGAACCACACAGAGAGAGGCCTACGCCAGAGAGAACCACACAGAGAGAGGCCTACGCCAGAGAGAACCACACAGAGAGAGGCCTACGCCAGAGAGAACCACACAGAGAGGCCTACGCCAGAGAGAACCACACAGAGAGAGGCCTACGCCAGAGAGAACCACAACAGAGAGAGGCCTACGCCAGAAGAGAACCACACAGAGAGAGGCCTACGCCAGAGAGAACCACACAGAGAGAGGCCTACGCCAGAGAGAACCACACAGAGAGAGGCCTACGCCAGAGAGAACCACACAGAGAGAGGCCTACGCCAGAGAGAACCACACAGAGAGAGGCCTACGCCAGAGAGAACCACACAGAGAGAGGCCTACGCCAGAGAGAACCACACAGAGAGAGGCCTACGCCAGAGAGAACCACACAGAGAGAGGCCTACGCCAGAGAGAACCAAACAGAGAGAGGCCTTACGCCAGAGAGAACCAAACAGAGAGGCCTACGCCAGAGAGAACCAAACAGAGAGAGGCCTACGCCAGAGAGAACCACACAGAGAGAGGCCTACGCCAGAGAGAACCAAACAGGAGAGGCCTACGCCAGAGAGAACCAAACAGAGAGAGGCCTACGCCAGAGAAGAACCATACAGAGAGAGGCCTACGCCAGAGAGAACCACACAGAGAGAGGCCTACGCCAGAGAGAACCACACAGAGAGAGCCTACGCCAGAGAGAACCACACAGAGAGAGGCCTACGCCAGAAGAACCACACAGAGAGAGGCCCTATCGCCAGAGAGAACCACACAGAGAGAGGCCTACGCCAGAGAGAACCACACAGAGAGAGGCCTACGCCAGAGAGAACCACACAGAGAGAGGCCTACGCCAGAGAGAACCACACAGAGAGAGGCCTACGCCAGAGAGAACCACACAGAGAGAGGCCTACACCAGAGAGAACCACAGCCAGGGTATGATGTTTGGGGTTGAGAGGAGGTGCTCACTAAAGCTTCACCTGGGCTCATCTCCACAGCCATCGGATGGCTCAACTTTAAGGATCCGGTAGAGGTCCTGTAAGGAAATGCCTCTGTCGGGCTCTGAGTTTGTAAGAAAGATTAAACCTTTGCCGTTGATGTGCAAAAAATAAGTTGAATAAATAATTGAGTAATTAAGACGTCAGTGGTACTGAACCATCCTTGACATTAAGCTTCATATCATCGCCTCTCCATTTGCTTTCTAATGCAGAGGATTTCTCGGTTCATGTTTCAGCATTTTATCTACAATAGTCCCTTTCTGCTTCCTATTTTATTTTTGCATGGTGTGCTGAAGCTATGTTTGAGAAATGAGACTGCCAGAAAATAAGAATTAAAAATCATTTATAATTGCGTCATTAATGTCTTTTATATTGTTTTTTGATGCTATCCTCAACATTCTAGTGAAGTGGAAAAGATCACACGCACCGAAGACAAAGTTTATATCCAGGTAGGCTAGAACAGTACATTTGCGTCTCCAGTGAGGTATACACTGTCTTCATCCCAAATAGCACCCTATTCCCTATATAGTGTACTTCTGTAGACTAGGACCCCTGTTATGCAACACAGATGTTAGGTTCAGTGTTAACTTCACCACAACAGCACATCAGGCGTTCAGGAAGAGAAAGGAATCATGCCGCGGCATTTTTTAAATATTTTGTTGCCTTACACCCTGGAATAAAAATAGATTTTTGGGTATTTGTATCATTTGATTTACAGAACATGCCTACCACTTTGAAGATTACAGATATTTTCTATTGCGAAACAAACAAGAAATAAGACCCCAAAAAAACGGAAAACTTGAGCGTGCATAACTATTCACCCCCCCAAAGTCAATACTTTTAGAACCAGCTTTTGCAGCAATTAAACAAAGTCTCTTGTGGCATGTCTCTATAAGCTTGGCACATCTTGCCACTGATTTTTGCCCATTCTTCAAGGCAAAACTGTTCCAGCACCTTCAAGTTGGTTGGGTTCCGCTGGTGTACAGCAATCAGAAAGTCAGCAAAGTCATACAGAGATTCTCAATTGGATTGAGGTCTGGGCTTTGACTAGGCCATTCCAAGACATTTAAATGTTTCCCTTAAACCATAAGTGTTGCTTTAGCAGTATGCTTAGGGTCATTGTCCTGCTGGAAGGTGAACCTCTGTCCAGTCTCAAATCTCTGGAAGACTGAAACAGTTTTCCTCAAGAATTTCCTGTATTTAGTGCCATCCATCATTCCTTCAATTCTGACCAGTTTCCCTGTCCCTGCAGATGAAAAACATCACAGCTGTTTTGGGTGATGAGAGGGTGTGGGTTTGCGCCAGACATCGCGTTTTCCTTGATGGCCAAAAACTACATTTAGTCTCATTTGACCAGAGTACCTCCTTCCATATGTTTGGGAGTCTAACACATGCCTTTTGATGACACAAACATGTTTGCTTATTTTCTGGCCAATCTTCCATAATGCCCAGCTCTGTGGAGTGTATTGGCTCAGAGTGGTCCTATGGACAGATACTCCTATCTTCGCTGTGGAGTTGCAGCTCCTTCAGGGGATTTTCTTTGGTCTCTATGTTGCCTCTCTGATTAATGCTCTCCTTGTCTGGTCCGTGAGTTTTGGTGGGCGGCCCTCTCTTGGCAGGTTTGTTGTGGTGCCATATTCTTTACATTTTTTAATAATGGATTTAAATGGTGCCCGTAGGATGTTCACAGCTTTAGGATATGATTTTATAACCCAACCTCTGATCTGTATTTCTCAACAACTTTGTCCTGACCTGTTTGGAGAGCTTCTTGGTTTTCACAGTGCCACTTGCTTGGTGGTGCCCCTTACTTAGTGTTGTTGCAGACTTGAGGCCTTTCAGAACTGGTATATATATCCACTCAGTTCATGTGACACTTAGATTGCACACAGGTGTACTTGGATTTAACTAATTATGTGTCTTCTGAAGGTAATTGGTTACACCAGATCTTATTAGGTTTATAGCAAAGGGGTGACTACATATACACACACCACTTTTCATTATTTTTTACATTTTTAAAATTATTTTCATTTCACTTCACCAATTTGGACTATTTTGTGTATGTCCATTACATGAAATCCAAATAAAAAAATCAATTTAAATTACAGTTTGTAATGCAACAAAAATATGAATGTAAAGGGGGTGAATATTTTTGCAAGGCACTGTATCTATGTGTTGTGATTACGGTTAGAAGACTATCCTCAAAACTTTCTCGTCTTCTTCTCCTGTAATGGCACTAGTGTCTGCTTTCACGCCCTCAACAAATTCAAGGAGCTCGTTCATTACGCCTCAGAAATTGGCTTCGGAAAAGTACGAGTGGATAGAAGGCCATTCACCAAAAATAGACCATGTGCTCGCACTCTGCGCTACACTCACTGTAGAAAGGTTTTCATGTTCTCCTTATATCTCTCTGATCTCAATACTGATGATTGTCGTCACTAGAATAGCTTCAACAAAAATGTTCTACTTATACAAGCTTTAGAAACGTGTGTTTGGGGAATTATTTTTATCAACAGTGTTTTCCTCCTGTCATTACGAGACATAAACCGATTACAATTTCTTTCCCAGTGAAACCACCTTCTCGTTGCTGTTCTCACTGTCAGACTGTTCTCGCTTCATCAGACAGTTATCCTCTTATCTCTGTTCCCTCTCGCTCCATACCATCTTCTCTCTCCCTCCACACACTGTCCTTCTTATCCGTCTCTCCCTCTCTCTACCTTCTCTCTCCCTCCACATGCCATCTCTTCTCTCTCTCTTTCCCTCCACATACCATCTCTTCTCTCTCTCTTTCCCTCCACATACCATATCTTCTCTCTCTCTTTCCCTCCACATACCATCTCTTCTCTAACTCTACCTTCTCTCTCCCTCCACATACCATCTCTTCTCTCTCTCCTCTCTCTCCCTCCACATACCATCTCTTCTCTCTCTCTCTCCCTCCACATACCATCTCTTCTCTCTCTCTTTCCCTCCACATACCATCTCTTCTCTCTCTCTTTCCCTCCACATACCATATCTTCTCTCTCTCTTTCCCTCCACATACCATCTCTTCTCTAACTCTACCTTCTCTCTCCCTCCACATACCATCTCTTCTCTCTCTCTCTCTCTCCCTCCACATACCATCCCTTCTCTCTCTCTCCCTCCACATACTTCATCTCTTCTCTCTCTCTTTCCCTCCACATACCATCTCTTCTCTAACTCTACCTTCTCTCTCCCTCCACATACCATCTCTTCTCTCTCTCTCTCCTCCACATACCATCTCTTCTCTCTCTCTTCCCCTCCACATACCATCTCTTCCTCTAACTCTACCTTCTCTCTCCCTCCACATACCATCCCTTCTCTCTCTCTCCCTCCACATACCATCTCTTCTCTCTCTCTTTCCCTCCACATACCATCTCTTCTAACTCTACCTTCTCTCCCTCCACATACCATCCCTTCTCTCTCTCTCCCTCCACATACCATCTCTTCTCTCTCTCTCCCTCCACATACCATCTCTTCTCTCTCTCTCCATCCACATACCATCACTTCTCTCTTTCTCCCTCCACATACCATCTCTTCTCTCTTCTCCCTCCACATACCATCTCTTCTCTCTCTCTCCCTCCACATACCATCTCTTCTCTAACTCTACCTTCTCTCTCCCTCCACATACCATCTCTTCTCTCTCTCTCTCCCTCCACATACCATCTCTTCTCTCTCTCTTTCCCTCCACATACCATATCTTCTCTCTCTTCTCTCTCTCTCCCTCCACATACCATATCTTCTCTCTCTCCCTCCACATACCATATCTTCTCTCTCTCTCCATCAACATACCATCCCTTCTCTCTTTCTCCCTCCACATACCATCCCTTCTCTCTTTCTCCCTCCACATACCATCTCTTCTCTCTCTCTCCCTCCACATACCATATCTTCTCTCTCTCCTCCACATACCATCCCTTCTCTCTCTCTCTCCCTCCACATACCATATCTTCTCTCTCTTTCCCTCCACATACCATCTCTTCTCTCTCTCT
>NW_027002667.1:0-6135 GCF_036934945.1 Oncorhynchus masou masou | reverse complement strand
AATTATTTTTCTGTTATCTGAACCCAGGGCACAACGGCGGGAGATGCCATCTCTGATCCGGTTTGCTGCCTGGCCCCGAACAGATTCTTCCACTCGAGGGGGTTTCCCCCTCGGCACAGATCTAGGTTCAGCTTCCCTCCCAAGCGGAACTATTAGTGGGGGAAATGATCAACTGTCCCAAAATCAGCATCTTGAGGCGACTTCACCCAACAGCATTTTCTCAGTCAGCCCTGGGATTAGAACCTGTAACCCAGAACCACTAGACTACTTACCTATGACACCGATGCCCACAGCGTAGTGGCACGCCGAGTCATTCTGGTTGAAGACGCAATGCGCGTCGGGGCTGTGCGATTTGTTGACAAATCCTCCGCCGTGATGCAGGAGAAGACCACGATGGAAAAAATCTAAGAAGAGGAAGAGAGGAAAGTTTAAATTTGACGGTTTTGACTGACCTGCATGTTTATTTATCCATCTAGTCATCTATCAACGACGGGGGCCTCGTTTCTCCCTCCCTCACCGACGGGGGCCTCGTTTCTCCCTCCCTCACCGACGGGGGCCTCGTTTCTCCCTCCCTCACCGACGGGGGCCTCGTTTCTCCCTCCCTCACCGACGGGGGCCTCGTTTCTCCCTCCCTCACCGACGGGGGCCTCGTTTCTCCCTCCCTCACCGACGGGGGCCTCGTTTCTTCCTCCCTCACCGACGGGGGCCTCGTTTCGCCCTCCCTCACCGACGGGGGCCTCGTTTCGCCCTCCCTCACGACGGGGCCTCGTTTCGCCCTCCCTCACCGACGGGGCCTCGTTTCTCCCTCCAGTCATCTATCACCGACGGGGGCCTCGTTTCTCCCTCCCTCACCGACGGGTGCCTCGTTTCTCCCTCCAGTCATCTATCACCGACGGGGGCCTCGTTTCTCCCTCCCTCACCGACGGGGCCTCGTTTCTCCCTCCAGTCATCTATCACCGACGGGGGCCTCGTTTCTCCCTCCCTCACCGACGGGGCCTCGCTTCTCCCTCCCTCACCGACGGGGGCCTCGTTTCTCCCTCCCTCACCGACGGGGCCTCGTTTCTCCCTCCAGTCATCTATCACCGACGGGGGCCTCGCTTCTCCCTCCCTCACCGACGGGGCCTCGTTTCTCCCTCCAGTCATCTATCACCGACGGGGGCCTCGTTTCTCCCTCCAGTCATCTATCACCGACGGGGGCCTCGTTTCTCCCTCCAGTCATCTATCACCGACGGGGGCCTCGTTTCTCCCTCCAGTCATCTATCACCGACGGGGGCCTCGTTTCTCCCTCCAGTCATCTATCACCGACGGGGGCCTCGTTTCTCCCTCCCTCACCGACGGGTGCCTCGTTTCTCCCTCCAGTCATCTATCACCGACGGGGGCCTCGTTTCTCCCTCCCTCACGACGGGGGCCTCGTTTCTCCCTCCAGTCATCTATCACCGACGGGGCCTCGTTTCTCCCTCCCTCACCGACGGGGGCCTCGTTTCTCCCTCCCTCACCGACGGGGGCCTCGTTTCTCCCTCCCTCACCGACGGGGGCCTCGCTTCTCCCTCCCTCACCGACGGGGGCCTCGCTTCTCCCTCCCTCACCGACGGGGCCTCGCTTCTCCCTCCCTCACCGACGGGGCCTCGCTTCTCCCTCCCTCACCGACGGGGCCTCGCTTCTCCCTCCCTCACCGACGGGGCCTCGTTTCTCCCTCCAGTCATCTATCACCGACGGGGCCTCGTTTCTCCCTCCCTCACCGACGGGGCCTCGCTTTCTCCCTCCAGTCATCTATCACCGACGGGGCCTCGTTTCTCCCTCCCTCACCGACGGGCCTCGTTTCTCCCTCCCTCACCGACGGGCCTCGTTTCTCCCTCCAGTCATCTATCACTGACGGGCCTCGTTTCTCCCTCCCTCACCGACGGGGCCTCGCTTCTCCCTCCAGTCATCTATCACCGACGGGGGCCTCGCTTCTCCCTCCCTCACCGACGGGGCCTCGCTTCTCCCTCCAGTCATCTATCACTGACGGGGCCTCGCTTCTCCCTCCCTCACCGACGGGGCCTCGTTTTCCCTCCAGTCATCTATCACTGACGGGGGCCTCGCTTCTCCCTCCCTCACCGACGGGGGCCTCGTTTCTCCTCCAGTCATCTATCACCGACGGGGCCTCGCTTCTCCCTCCTCACCGACGGGGGCCTCGTTTCTCCCTCCAGTCATCTATCACCGACGGGGGCCTCGCTTCTCCTCCAGTCATCTATCACCGACGGGGCCTCAGTTCCTCCCTCCCTCACCGACGGGCCTCGCTTCTCCCTCCAGTCATCTATCACCGACGGGGCCTCGCTTCCTCCAGTCATCTATCACCGACGGGGCCTGCTTTCTCCCTCCCTCACCGACGGGGCCTCGCTTCTCCCTCCCTCACCGACGGGGCCTCGCTTTCTCCCTCCCTCACCGGACGGGGCCTCGCTTCTCCCTCCCTCACCGACGGGGCCTCGCTTCTCCCTCCCTCACCGACGGGGGCCTCGCTTTCTCCCTCCTCACCGACCGGGCCTCATTTCTCCTCCAGTCATCTATCACCGACGGGCCAGTAGAAACATACAATGAGAGGAGAGGTCTTCTGAAAGATATTCTAACAGGCGACATCATCCACTTGGGCTCTCTCTTTCCATTCCAATGACTGTGAGAAATAGAATAACTAGGGCCTGACGCCAACACTCAGGGTTGTGTTCACACATCAGAAAACTGAAAACAAAATGAACACTTCTATTGGACGAGTCCGGAAGTCCTCCTTGTTTTAGCTCCAGTTTTTCTCTCTCCATTTGGTGCCCAATGAACTGAACCCAGGCCTCTGTTGTCAGTTCAGTTCCTGTCTCTGTCTCATTACTGGTCCATCATCGCTTCTCATGCAGATCCAGTATACTGGGACATACTTGTGACTAGAGATGCCACCACTCTCTTCAACATTAGTGAAACAGAGAGAGAAGAATGTGTGCCTTGAGAACGGGACGGAAAAGAGCGAGAGAAATGCAGGTTTCCTTGAGAATGGATGGAAAGACACAGAGAAACGTGTGTCTCTCTCTGGAGAAACTGGGATGGAAAAAGAGAGCCAGAGAAAGGAGAAAGGTGTCTTGTCCAGTGAAAGAAAGACAACAGGAGAGAATGGTACAGATAGTTTACTGGGGACTTCCAAAAAGAGAGAACTGAAAAGTGAAAGTAACAGAGATCAAAGCCAGAGAGACAGAGATAATTCAACAACAACAGAGAGAGTCTGCTGACTGGGGAAGTGATGGGGAGAGAGAGAGAGTTGTTTATTTCACTTGCTTTGGCCATGTAAATACAGGTTTCCCATGCCAATAAAACCCCTTTGAATTTAAACTGAATTCATCAACAGCAGAGAGAGAGAGTCTCCTGCCTGAGGGAAGAGAGAGAATTTAACAACAGAGAGAGAGAGAATGCTGACTGGGGAAGAGAGAGAGAGAGAATGCTGACTGGGGAAGAGAGAGAGAGAGAATGCTGACTGGGGAAGAGAGAGAGAGAATGCTGACTGGGGAGAGAGAGAGAGAGAATGCTGACTGGGGAAGAGAGAGAGAGAATGCTGACTGGGGAAGAGAGAGAGAGAATGCTGACTGGGGAAGAGAGAGAGAGAATGCTGACTGGGGAAGAGAGAGAGAGAATGCTGACTGGGGGAAGAGAGAGAGAGAGAGAGAGAATGCTGATCAGAAGAGAGAGAGAGAGAGAATGCTGACTGGGGGAAGAGAGAGAGAGAGAGAATGCTGACTGGGGGAAGAGAGAGAGAGAGAGAATGCTGACTGGGGGGAAGAGAGAGAGAGAGAGAATGCTGACTGGGAAGAGAGAGAGAGAGAATGCTGACTGGGGGAAGAGAGAGAGAGAGAATGCTGACTGGGGGAAGAGAGAGAGAGAGAGAATGCTGACTGGGGGAAGAGAGAGAGAGAGAGAATGCTGACTGGGGGAAGAGAGAGAGAGAGAGAATGCTGACTGGGGAAGAGAGAGAGAGAGAGAATGCTGACTGGGGGAAGAGAGAGAGAGAGAATGCTGACTGGGGGAAGAGAGAGAGAGAGAGAATGCTGACTGGGGGAAGAGAGAGAGAGAATGCTGACTGGGGAAGAGAGAGAGAGAATGCTGACTGAGGAAGAGAGAGAGAAGAATGCTGACTGGGGAAAAGAGAGAGAGAATGCTGACTGGGAAGAAGAGAGAGAGAGAGAATGCCGACTGGGGAAGAGAGAGAGAGAATGCTGACTGGGGAAGAGAGAGAGAGAATGCTGACTGGGGAAGAGAGAGAGAATGCTGGACTGGGGAAGAGAGAGAGAGAGAATGCTGACTGGGGAAGAGAGAGAGAGAATGCTGACTGAGGAAGAGAGAGAGAGAATGCTGACTGGGGGAAGAGAGAGAGAGAATGCTGGACTGAGGAAGAGAGAGAGAATGCTGACTGAGGAAGAGAGAGAGAGAATGCTGACTGAGAAGAAGAGAGAGAGAGAATGCTGACTGGGGAAGAGAGAGAGAGAGAATGCTGACTGGGAGAGAGAGAGAGAATGCTGACTGGGGAAGAGAGAGAGAAGAGAATGCTGACTGGGGAAGAGAGAGAGAGAGAATGCTGACTGGGGAAGAGAGAGAGAGAAGAGAATGCTGACTAGGGAAGAAGAGAGAGAGAGAGAGAGAATGCTGACTGGGGGAAGAGAGAGAGAGAAATGCTGACTGGGGAAGAGAGAGAGAGAGAATGCTGACTGGGGAAGAGAGAGAGAGAATGCTGACTGGGGAAGAGAGAGAGAGAATGCTGACTGGGGAAGAGAGAGAGAGAGAGAATGCTGACTGGGGAAGAGAGAGAGAGAGAGAATGCTGACTGGGGAAGAGAGAGAGAGAAGAATGCTGACTGGGGGAAGAGAGAGAGAGAATGCTGACTGGGGGGAAGAGAGAGAGAGAGAGATGCTGACTGGGAAAGAGAGAGAGAGAGAATGCTGACTGGGGAAGAGAGAGAGAATGCTGACTGGGGAAGAGAGAGAATTCAACAACAGAGAGAATGCTGACTGGGGAAGAGAGAGAGAGAGAGAGACTGGGGAAGAGAGAGAGAGAGAATGCTGACTGGGGAAAGAGAGAGAGAGAATGCTGACTGGGGAAGAGAGAGAATTCAACAACAGAGAGAGAGAGAATGCTGACTGGGGAAAGAGAGAGAGAGAATGCTGACTGGGGAAGAGAGAGAATTCAACAACAGCAGAGAGAGAGAGAGAGAATGCTGACTGGGGAAGAGAGAGAGAGAGAGAATGCTGACTAAGGAAGAGAGAGAGAGAGAATGCTGACTGGGGAAGAGAGGGAGAGAGAGATGCTGACTGGGAAGAGAGAGAGAATTCAACAACAGGGGAAGAGAGAGAGAGAGAATGCTGACTGGGGAAGAAGAGAGAGAGAGAATGCTGACTGGGGGAAGAGAGAGAGAGAGAGAGAGAGAGAATGCTGACTGGGGAAGAGAGAGAGAGAGAGAATGCTGACTGGGGAAGAGAGAGAGAGAATGCTGACTGGGAAGAGAGAGAGAGAGAATGCTGACTGGGGAAGAGAGAGAATTCAACAACAGCAGAGAGAATGCTGACTGGGGGAGAGAGAGAGAGAGAATGCTGACTGGGGAAAGAGAGAGAGAGGGAGAGAGAGAATGCTGACTGAGGGAAGAGAGAGAATTCAACAACAGCAGAGAGAGAGAGAGAGAGAATGCTGACTGGGGAAGAGAGAGAGAGAGAAGAGAATGCTGACTGGGGAAGAGAGAGAGAGAGAATGCTGACTGGGGAAGAGAGAGAGAGAATGCTGACTGGGGAAGAGAGAGAATTCAACAACAGCAGAGAGAGAGAGAGAGAATGCTGACTGGGGAAGAGAGAGAGAGAGAGAATGCTGACTGGGGAAAGAGAGAGAGAGAATGCTGACTGGGGAAAGAGAGAGAGAATGCTGACTGGGGAAGAGAGAGAGAGAATGCTGACTGGGGAAGAGAGAGAGAGAATGCTGACTGGGGAAAGAGAGAGAGAGAATGCTGACTGGGGGAAGAGAGAGAGAGAGAGAATGCTGACTGGGGAAAGAGAGAGAGAGAATGCTGACTGGGGGAAGAGAGAGAGAAGAATGCTGACTGGGGAAAGAGAGAGAGAGGGAGAGAGAGAATGCTGACTGGGG
>NW_027002666.1:0-6135 GCF_036934945.1 Oncorhynchus masou masou | reverse complement strand
AGCCTCTAGATAACCCAAGACAGTCAGTCTTCCTCAGATGGCGAGAGAGACAGCCCAAGACAGTCAGTCTTCCTCAGGTGGAGAGAGAGAGAGCCTCTAGATAACCCAAGACAGTCAGTCTTCCTCAGATGGCGAGAGAGACAGTCTCAAGACAGTCAGTCTTCCTCAGGAGGAGAGAGAGAGCCTCAAGACAGCCCAAGACAGTCAGTCTTCCTCAGGCGGAGAGAGAGAGAGCCTCAAGACAGCCCAAGACAGTCAGTCTTCCTCAAAAGGAGAGAGAGAGAGCCTCAAGACAGCCCAAGACAGTCAGTCTTCCTCAAAAGGAGAGAGAGACTCAAGACAGCCCAAGACAGTCAGTCTTCCTCAAAAGGAGAGAGAGAGACTCAAGACAGCCCAAGACATTGTCTTCCTCAAAGTGAACTCACGCATACGCCCCAAACCTCCCTACACCATGCACGGAGCTATCTCCTTAATCCACCTGTCAATGAAACCTCCCCTCCCATCTCACATCACTGCCATGGCCTTCTTCACCTTTAACTCACCCACTTAGCGCTCAGATTAACATTGAATGCTGCCACGTTGTTCTCACTTAATGCCGTTTTATTGGTTTGGCTTGGTTTCTGTAGAATGTCTTTGGTAGTAACATGGTACATTGGATGGATTGGGGCTGTTTGAGAGAGGAATGGATGGATTGTATTGTGCAAATGGACTTGATTAAATCCAGGAACGTTGCCCTGGTAACAGGCTGTGAAGCAAATGGCACCCTATTACCTACACAACTGAAGTTTGGGGTCACTTAGAAATGTCCTTGTTTTTTTTAAGAAAAGCACATTTTTTGTCCATTAAAATAACATCAAATTGATCAGAAAGACAGTGTAGACATTGTTGATGTTGTAAATGACTGTTGTTTTTTATGGAATATCTACATAGGCGTACAGAGGCCCATTATCAGCAACCGTCACTCCTGTGTTCCAATGGCACGTTTTGTTAGCTAATCCAAGTTTATTCATTTTAAAAGGCTAATTGATCATTAGAAAATATTTGGCAATTATGTTAGCACAGCTGAAAACTGTTATGCTGATTAAATAATCAATAAAACTGTCCTTCTTTAGACTAGTTGAGTATCTGGAGCATCAGCTTTTGTGGGTTCAATTACAGGCTCAAAATGGACAGAAACAAAGACCTTTCTTCTGAAACTCGTCAGTCTATTCTTGTTCTGAGAAATGAAGGCTATTCCATGCGAGAAATTGCCAAGAAACTGACGATCTTGTACAATGCTGTGCACTGCTCCCTTCACAGAACAGTGAAAAACTGTCTCTAACCAGAATAGAAAGAGGAGTGTGAGGCCCCAGTGCACAACTGAGCAAGACGACAAGTACATTAGAATGTCTGGTTTGAGAAACAGATACCTCACAAGTCCTCAACAGGCAGCTTCATTAAATAGTACCCCCAAAACACCAGTCTCAACGTCAACAGTGAGGGGGTGACTCCGGGATGCTGGCCTGTTGAGGCCTGTTGAGGCAGAGTTTCAAAGAAAAGAAAAAGCCATATCCCAGACTGGCCAATAAAAAGAACAGATTAGGATGTGGGCAAAAGAACACAGACACTGGACAGAGATATGGCATTTTCTTTCATTTCATGGGACCAACACTTTAAATGTTATATTTTTATTCAGTGATACCAGGAGAGTCTCTCTCTCTCTCTCTCTCTCTCTCTCTCTCTCTCTCTCTCTCTCTCTCTCTCTCAGCAAGGCAGAGGGCAAGGTTGAAAACCTGCTAACACTTTGCAAGAAGAAATCTATTGCTCCCCAATGCATGCTGAGTAGTGAGCTCAGAACCTTACTTGAATCAAAACCATGTCCATAACTAAAGCAACAAACACCCCAACAGTTAAATCAAGGAGTAAGAAAAAAAATAGCATCCTCCTTTTTCTTGTCATTTTTTGAATCCAGTGGAAAGTTAACACAAAGGAGAGCTCTATCTCCGGCAGGAGCCCTGCTTTACATTCCAAATACCTGCTGGGAATCAAACTCCTCAGGGAATTACGTTCCCTCACTCCCTTTAACTACAGTGGTGGAACCGGGCTGCACCAAACGGTTGGTCTATCCTACCTGCACTCACCAACGCTGTCTAGACTGCCTCATGAATTACTGTTGTTGTCACGTTCCTTTGCATAATTCAACAAGCGTGGCAATAGCAGGACACCCTCAGATAAAAAAAATCAACACGCTTGGCTCCAGATTACATCTATAGATACTTTACATTGTTTGAGAGATCAGACATAATATCACTATGATCTAAGTTGCTTTAATTCCAGCGCATCTCATTTGTAAACATTTAAACTGTAATAAAAAAAATAAAACTTTCACAAAAAGTGAACCCCCATCAGAATAAATCTTTCTTCTCTTGCCACTGAGATCAGTATCTAATGGGCAACTTCACCCTTTCCCTCCAAAACCAGGAGGCCATTTTGGATCAAACAGAGCCCTACTGTAGAGGGTCCACGACACAGGAAACATAAACAGCACAGGAGGCATAATTATGAGGACGGCTCATAATAATGGCCAGAACATTGCAAATGGAATGGCATCAAACACCTGGAAAGCATATGTTTGATGTACTTGATACCATTCCACTTACTCTGCTCCAGCCATTACCACGAGCCCGTTCACCCCAATTAAGACGCCACCAACCTCCTGTGAAAAACAGCTCCCTGCTGAACCAGCCACCTTGAAACAAGGAGGCCATTTTGGATCAAACAGAGGCCCTACTGTTGAAGGTCCACTACACAGAAAACATAATCAGCTTCCCATTGAACCAGCCACCATGAAATCCTAAGGGGGTATTCATCTGTCTTTCATTTACAATAACTGAAGAAGAGGGGGGGGGGATAAAGGTTGGAGGAGGGGGGAGGAGGGGGGAAATCAACACGGGATCACAGTGATGGTTTGTTTGTGTTACATTCTCCATTATGTTGATTACAGAGGGTATGTATGGATCGATTACATCTGAGAGATGTATCAGATTGCAGTCATCCCTACACACACACACACACACACACACACACACACACACACACACACACACACACACACACACACACACACACACTTCCTCCCTCCTGTGCAAATCATGTGGGGGTCTTTATAGGGTGGGTGGGCTGCGTCGTGGGGTCTTGACTGGACAAGAGGTGGCCCCTCAACGTGCCTGCCTGTCTGATTCACAGCATCAAGGTCATCTCTGGTCTGACCCTGACTGTGTGTGTTTGTGTGCATGCGTGCATGTGTGTTTGTGTTGTTTATGGTGTGTATGGAATGTGTGAGTGAACATGAGAACACGTGAAAGTGTGGGCCTCATGTGGCAACGTGTGGGAGACAAAGAGAGGGTTGAAGAAAATAATATTTTCAGTCACTGCAAATAACTAGGTTGGTTTAACTCACTTTGTGTAAATTGGGATAACTCACTCTGCTGCTGGGATTAGAGGGAATTCATGCTCCATCTGCACCACAGAATGTAACTTTACTCAAGGGTGCCTGCGAGGCTCCAGTCCTCCCACACATAACTCACACACACGTATTCATGCACACACACTCACAAGTCATGGACACACAACACAAATACACACACATTGAGAACACACCACCAACTTTTAAATAACCACACACACACACACACACACACACACACACACACACACACACACACACACACACACACCACTTTAACACCTCCACACTCCCTCCGTCACATAAACACCATGGCTCTTCCCCCAATCCTCTGCCAGATGATCTGCTTTCATTCTAACAGGAAGAGCTGTAGCTCACAACCACACCTTATACCTCGGACTCCATCTCCCAACAGAGCCAGAAAGACAGCCAAAATGATCATCTACACCAGATGTGAAAAACTGCAACCCCAAAAAGAAGAGGCTTTGATACAGACCAGACATTAGCAGCTACAGTAGAAACCACACCTCTGACTCCAGAATACTGAATACTAAATAGAGGCAGACAGCTGACTGAGCTCTCAGGTATTTGGAATGTAACCAAGTGAGAAAAGCATTCCAACATTGCCAACTGCCACCATTGACTTTGCCAATGTGCTTCACATTGGTCCTCTCAGAAACCACACCCTTTGACTAAATAACATGCTCAAACTGTAGGGGAGAGTGGGGTAAATTGGGCACAAGGGGTAAGTTGAGCCGTCTCTGTTTCCAGGAAACCATAAACAAAAATTAATAATTTCACCAAATACTTAGGAAGAGTTAATCTCATAGAGTCTGTGAAGGAAGTCTGTGTGTTTGAGGTTTCGTGATGCTTGTATCTAAACCAAAGTAGATCATTAGGCTGTTCTATACATCAGTTGGGCTCTCTATAAGCTTTAATTTGACATCCTAAACCTACATTAGCATGAAAGCGCATCGTGTAGCTGTGTGGGCTTATATATTGAAAATGTTTGTTGTGGGGTACGTTGAGACAATGGCTGAGCCAATGGCAAGTTGAGCAAATTGAAATGTTTTCTTCCACGGCGTAATGCAAGGTATTATTGCTGGGATATTAGGTAACATCAGGGCCTGGCCTGTGTTAAAAGTGTTTGTTTGGTGTTAGGCCTGTGTTAAAAGATGCTTAACATGATTAAAAGACAAACAAAGCGATTGTGATTGTGTGGAATTGTGGTTGGGAAATTAAGACAGACATGGTTTTAAAAGGTTGTGGTAATATATTTAATTCAGTACAGAAAATTGTAGGCAGCTTATGTACCCTGTCCCATGTCTCAACTTACCCCTTACCCTGTCCCGCGTATCAGCTTACCACATACCCTGTCCCAAGGCTCAATTTACCCCATACCCTGTCCCACGTCTCAACTTACCACATACCCTGCCCGCGGCTCAACTTACCCCATACCCTGTTCCACGTCTCAACATACCACATACCCTGTTCCACGTCTCAACATACCACATACCCTGTCCCACGTCTCAACATACCCCATACCCTATCCCGTGACTCAACTTACCCCATATTTTGTCCCACGTCTCAACATATCCCATACCCTGTCCCACGTCTCAACATACCCCATACCCTGTCCCGTGACTCAACTTACTCCATACTCTGTCCCATGGCTCAACTTACCCCATACCCTGTCCCATGGCTCAACTTACCACATACCCTGTCCCATGGCTCAACTTACCACATACCCTGTTCCATGGCTCAACTTACCACATACCCTGTTCCATGGCTCAACTTACCCCATACCCTGTTCCATGGCTCAACTTACCCCATACCCTGTCCCATGGCTCAACTTACCCCATACCCTGTCCCATGGCTCAACTTACCCCATACCCTGTCCCACGTCTCAACATACCCCATACCCTGTCCCATGGCTCAACTTACCCCATACCCTGTCCCATGGCTCAACTTACCCCATACCCTGTCCCATGGCTCAACTTACCCCATACCCTGTTCCTCGTCTCAACTTACCCCATACCCTGTCCCATGGCTCAACTTACCACATACCCTGTTCCATGGCTCAACTTACCCCATACCCTGTTCCTCGGCTCAACTTACCCCATACCCTGTCCCATGGCTCAACTTACCACATACCCTGCCCCTCGGCTCAACTTACCACATACCCTGCCCCTCGGCTCAACTTACTTCCAGGGATACATATCCTGAAATACACCACATGACCAAAAGTATATGGACACCTGCTCCTCGACACATCACATTACAAAATCATGGGCATTAATATGGAGTTGGTCTCCCCTTTGCTGCTATAACAGCCTCCACTCTTCTGGGAAAGCACTAGGCCACAAAGGTGGAAGCACAGAGGCGGCAGGGTAGCCTAGTGGTTAGAGTGTTGGACTAGTAACCGGAAGGTTGCAAGTTCAAACCCCTGAGCTGACAAGGTACAAATCTGTCGTTCTGCCCCTGAACAGGCAGTTTGGTTAAATAAAGGTAAAAAAAAAAAAAAAAAGCTTTCCACTAGATGTCGGAACATTGCTGCGGGAACTTGCTTACCATTCAGTCACAAGAGCATTAGTGAGGTTGGGCACTGATGTTGGGCGATTAGGCCTGGCTCGCAGTTGGCGTTCCAATTCATCCCAAAGGTGTTCAATGGGGTTGAGGTCAGGGCTCTG
>NW_027002665.1:0-6137 GCF_036934945.1 Oncorhynchus masou masou | reverse complement strand
TGTTACAACACAGAGGCGGATGCAAGATGCAAGCAACGATGGTTTAATGAATGTAGTTCACAGCAGCAACATGACAGACAGACTGTACTCAGAAGGAATCCGACCCAGGAACTCGGGCGCATCTTCCCGATGATAACGTGCTGAGAAAACCAGGGAGTGTGTCCGGATGAGTAGGAAGGAGCACAGCAGATAATCCACACAAGAGAAGAGCACGGACACACGACACAACCTCAGGAAGAAACAACGATCCTGACAACAAGAAACACTGGTTACAGAACATATAAAGGGAAGATAAGTGGTTCCAGCTGGCGCAGACAATCAGGAGGCCCGAGATTGGTCACGCCCACACAAACACTGAGAGAGAGAAAGAGAGAAAGGGGAGGCAGTGGATTCATGAACCGTGACAATACCCCCCCCCTAGGAACGCCTCTTGGCGTTCCCAGGCGAATTTACCTGTCGATTGAAATCATCGATAAGGGAGTGATCCAGAATGTCCTAGCAGGTACCCAACTTCTCTCCTCCGGGCCGTAACCCTCCCAGTCCACCAGGTACTGGAATCCAGCGTCCCCTCCTTCTAGAGTCCAAAATACGATTGACAGAAAAGGTGGTTTCCCCATCAACAAGTCGTGGGCGGGGGAACCGGGACCGCGGGTTAATGCGTGCCTGAAACACAGGTTTTATTTTAGACACATGAAAGGTAGGATGAATTCTCCCCATACGCCGGAGAGGAAGCTTGAGCCGGACCGCCACCGGACTAATGATCCTGGTGACTCTGAACGGGCCGATAAATTTGGGGGCAAGCTTGTTCGAAAACGGATCGGAGTGGAATGTTCTTAGTAGAAAGCCACACTCTTTGGCCAACGACGTATACCGGAGGCTTCGACCGTGGCGATCGGCCTTAGCCTTGGTGCGCGCCCCCACCCGGAGAAGAGTCTCACGGGCTCTGCTCCATGCGTGACGGCACCTCTGGATGAAAGCGTGAGCGGAGGGAACAGTGACCTCGGACTCCGTACTGGGAAAGATAGGTGGCTGGTAACCTAAACTACACTCAAACGGAGAGAGACCCGTGGCTGCCACTGGCAACGAATTGTGAGCGTACTCAACCATAGAGAGTTGTTGACTCCAGGAAGAGGGATTCTTAGAAACCAAACATCGCAACACTCTCTCCAAATCTTAGTTGGCCCTTTCCGTTTGACCGTTGCTCTGGGGATGAAACCCTGAAGACAGGCTGACACTCGCTCCCAGTAACCTACAAAACTCTTGCCAAAACTTGGACACAAATTGGGGCCCCGGTCAGAAACTACGTCCATCGGCAGGCCATGTAAGCGAAAGACGTGATCCACGACAGTTACCGCTGTCTCCTTGGCAGATGGTAATTTAGGCAAGGGAATAAAATGAGCCGCCTTCGAGAACCGGTCCACCACGGTCAAAACAACCGTCTTGCCCTGGGAGGGCGGGAGGCCGGTAACAAAATCTAGCGCGATGTGGGACCAGGGTCTCGAAGGGACCGACAGCGGTTGGAGTAACCCATCTGGGGGTCGATTAGAAGTCTTCCCAGTGGCACAAACCGAGCAGGCCAAGACAAAACTGTGAATGTCACGAGCCATCAGTGGCCACCAAAAGCGTTGCTTAACCAAAAAGCTAGTGCGGCTGACTCCTGGATGACACGCTACGTTGGAGCAGTGCCCCCACCGAATAACATCGGACCGACACCCTCCGGCACAAACAACCGATTAGGCGGGCAACCGGGCGGAGGCGTGACCCCTTCTAAGGCCGTTTTGACCCTCGATTCAACCTCCCATGTGAGTGTGGAGACCACTAGGGTCCCGGGTAGGATGCACTCGGAGTGGATGGGCGTTCGGAATGGTCAAAATGCGAGAAAGGGAATCGGGTTTGACATTCTTGGAACCCGGCGATACGAGAGAGAGAAGTCAAAACGTCCGAAAAAGAGTGCCCACCGCGCCTGCCTGGAGTTGAGTCGCTTGGCGGTTCTGATATACTCCAAATTCTTGTGATCGGTCCAAACTATAAAAGGTACCCCGAACCCTCTAACCAATGGCGCCACTCCTCCAGTGCTAACTTCACTGCCAACAACTCTCTGTTGCCAATGTCGTAGTTGCGTTCCGCAGGTGATAACCGATGGGAAAGGAACGCAAGGGTGCATCTTGTCGTCAGAAGAGGAACGTTGGGAAAGTACCGCACCTACCCCCACCTCTGAAGCGTCCACCTCCACCACGAACTGACGCGAGGGATCGGGAGCTATGAGGATAGGAGCCGAAACAAAGCGGCTCTTGAGTTTGGCGAATGCAGCCTCGGCTGTATCGGACCACCTGAACGTCACTCTGGGGAGAGGTTAAGGCGGTAAGAGGAGCGACTATCTGGCTAAAGTTATGAACGAAATGCCGGTAGAAATTGGCGAATCCCAGAAACCTCTGTAGGGCCTTACGGAATCTGGGCTTGGCCAATCCACCACAGCCTTAACCTTGTCGGGATCCATGCGAATACCTTCAGTCGAGACGATGTAACTCTAGGAAATGGAACGGATTGTGGATGAAAAATGCATTTTCCGCCTTGACAAAAAGTCCATTCTCCAACAACCTCTGAAGCACTCGTCTGACGTGCTGAGCGTGTTCCTGGAGAGAAGAAGAAAAAAATCAGTATGTCATCCAGGTAAACATATATGAACTGATCAATCATATCTCTCAAAATGCCATTGACGAGTGCCTGAAAACCGCTGGGGAGTTGGATAGCCCAAAAGGCATGACCAAATATTCGAAGTGCCCTCTGGGGGTGTTAAACGCGGTCTTCCATTCGTCCCCTCCTTATGCATCCAAATGATATGCATTACGTAAATCCAACTTAGTGAACAATGCGTGAGATGCTCCCTGTAACCTTTCAAAGGCGGAGGACATCAACGGTAAGGATAGGTATTCTTCACTGTGATGTTATTCAACCCACGGTAATCAATGCAAGGACGCAGATCCGTCCTTCTTCCCCACAAAGAAGAACCCCGCCGCTGGAGAAGAGGAAGGACGCAATGAATCTTAGATGCCAGAGAACCAGAGATGTATCTTCATAGCCTCCTCTCAGGAACAGAAAGTGAATATAACTTGGCCTTTAGGCGGAGACTACCTGGCAATAATTTATTGCACAGTCATAGGGACGATGCGTGGAGGAAGAGAAGCAGCATCGGACTTACCAGAACACCTCCTTCAGGTCGAGGTATTCAACGGCACGTTAGACAAATCCACGGCCTCTAGAAACACAGAATCAGACACAGACGAACAAGCAGACACTAAACAGGACTCAAGACACTTGTTACTCCACATGGATATAGAGCGTGACCCCAGTCAACTCTGGGTTGTGTTGGGTGAGCCAAGGGTGGCCGAGAACTAATGGTGCAAGGGGTGAGTCCATGAGTAGGAATGATAGTGTCTCAGTGTGATTGCCAGAAGTGATGAGTGTGATAGGTTCAGTGGTGTGAGAAATGTTGGGGAGTTCTTGACCATTGAGAGCGTTGACGGATATCTTGTGCGTGAGTGAGGTGATAGGGATCTGGAGTTTGTGAGCGAGCTTGAAGTCCATGAAATTACCCTCTGCTCCTGAGTCCAGTAAGGCTTGGGTGTCGTGCGTGTGGGTGGCCCATCTTAGTCTTACCGGGAGGAGAGTAGATGATGAGGTCTTCTCTGTGGTGACACCACCCGATAGTAGCCTCATGTTTACTACCGGGCCTGATCTTTTACCGGGCAGGAGTGGATAAAGTGGCCCGCTCTACCACAGTAGAGACAGAGTCCTGGGATCTCCGCCTCTCCTCTCTTCCCGGGAGAGGCGAGCTCTCCCCAGCTGCATGGGTTCGTGAGCGGAGGCTGAACTGGCCGTGTTCCCGCCGCTGGCATTCCAGCCCTCCGTGTCGTTATATGGTCTGTTAGGGCATGCTCGGCGGCCAATACGACTCAGACGAGCGTCGACCCTCAAGGCTAGTTCCACTAGTCCATTTAACTTCTTGGAACTCCCCATCCCGGATCCGGGTTTGTGACTAAAGCCTCAGGCTCATTAGCATAACGCAACGTTAACGATTTCTGAAAATCACAAATAAAATGAAAATAATGCGTCTGCTCTCAAGCTTAGCCTTTTCTTAACAACACTGTCATCTCAGATTTTCAAAATATGCTTTTGAACCATAGAAATTGACTAATTTGTGTAAGAGTATGCAAAGCTAGCATAGCATTTTGAGTAGCATTTAGCACGCAACATTTTCACAAAAACCAGATAACCAAATAAATAAAATCATTTACCTTTGAAGAGCTTCTGATGTTTTCAATGAGGAGACTCTCAGTTACATACCAAATGCGCAGTTTTTCCTGAAAGCGTCTGTGTGTAGGAGAAATCGTTCCGCTTTCTACATTGCGTCTGGCTACCGAAACGAAGCGAAAATTCAGTCACCTACAACGTAAAACTTTTTCCGGATTAACTACATAATATCGACCGAAACATGGCAAACGTTGTTTGGAATCAATCCTCAAGGTGTTTTTTCACATATCTCTTCATTGATATGCAGTTCGTGGGAAGCTTGCTTTCCTCTCTGTATCCCATGGAAAAATACTGGCAGGTGACTTTTGCACACCAATTTCGGCGCAGGACACCGGGCGGACACCTGGTAAATGTGGTCTCTTATGGTCAATCTTCCAATGATCTGCCTACAAATACGTCACAATGCTGCAGACACCTTGGGGAAACGACAGAAAGGGCAGGCTCATTCCTCTCGCATTCACAGCCATATAAGGAGACAATGGAAAACAGAGCCTCAAAAATCCTGTTCATTTCCTGGATGCCGTCTCATCTTGGTTTTGCCTGAAGCTCACGTTCTAGGGCACGCACAGAAAATATCTCGGTAGTTCTGGACACGTCAGAGTGTTTTCTTTCGAATGCTATCAATTATATGCATAGTCGAGCATCTTTTTGTGACAAAATATCTTGTTTAAAACGGGAACGTTTTTCATCCAAAAATGAAATAGCGCCCCAGAGCATCAACAGGTTAAACTCCTGGGAAGGTCCAGAACATAAATCTCCTTCTGGATCCGGTCCTCCAGCCCATGCAGGAACATGTCCCACTGCGCCTCCCCTCGTCCCACTGACACTCTGCGGCCAGAGTGCGGAATTGGATGGAGTATTCCGATACTGAATGGTCTCCTTGGCGAAGGTCAGCGAGTAGTCTGGCCGTCTCCCTACCCGCCACGGCCCGATCGAAGACCCTTCTCATCTCCTCGGAGAGTGTCTGGAAAGAGGTGCAGCATGGGTCCTGGTTCGCCCACACCGCCGTCTCCCCAGAGAGCCGCTTTGCCTGATAGCAGTGTGAGTACGAATGCTACCTTAGACTGTTCACGGTTGAAGGTCCGTGGCTGCAACGAGAAATGCAGAACATCTCGTAAGAAAAGTCACAATAGCCAGGATCACCTGGAATAACCCTCTGTGCTCAGAAGCCGTGGCTCTAGCTGGGAATCCGGCTCTGGCGGGGCGGGTTGAACTGCCGGTGTAGGTGGCGCAGCGGAACCCCTCAGATGTTGCACCTGTTGGGCTCAGCTGGGACTGGCGCCGAAAGGGCTTGTACTGCCCGACCTGTGCTGGAGATGTTCCCTCTTGTTGGATCCATTCTCGTGATACTGCGAAAGGAATTGGGTCAGACTCGCAGAACTCGCTGCATCCATGGTCTGGTCAGATCGTTCTGTAACAACACAGAGGCGGATGCAAGATGCAAGCAACGATGGTTTAATGAATGTAGTTCACAGCAGCAACATGACAGACAGACTGTACTCAGAAGGAATCCGGGACCCAGGAACTCGGGCGCATCTTCCGATGATAACGTGCTGAGAAAACCAGGGAGTGTCCGGATGAGTAGGAAGGAGCACAGCAGATAATCCACACAAGAGAAGAGCACGGACACACGACACAACCTCAGAGAAGAAACAACGATCTGACAACAAGAAACACTGGTAACAGAACATATAAAGGGAAGATAGTGGTTCCAGCTGGCGCAGACAATCAGGCCGAGATTGGGAACCACGCCCACACAAACACTGGAGAGAGAGAGAGAGAGAGAGAGAAAGAGAGAGGAGGCAGTGGATTCATGAACCGTGACA
>NW_027002664.1:0-6138 GCF_036934945.1 Oncorhynchus masou masou | reverse complement strand
ACATTTAAGTCATTTAGCAGACGCTCTTTATCCAGAGCGACTTACAAATTGGTGAATTCACCTTCTGACATCAGTGGAACAGCCACTTTACAATAGTGCATCTAAATCATTTAAGGGGGGGTGAGAAGGATTGCTTTATCCTATCCTAGGTATTCCTTGAAGAGGTGGGGTTTCAGGTGTCTCCGGAAGGTGGTGATTGACTCCGCTGTCCTGGCGTCGTGAGGGAGTTTGTTCCACCATTGGGGGCCAGAGCAGCGAACAGTTTTGACTGGGCTGAGCGGGAACTGTACTTCCTCAGTGGTAGGGAGGCGAGCAGGCCAGAGGTGGATGAACGCAGTGCCCTTGTTTGGGTGTAGGGCCTGATCAGAGCCTGGAGGTACTGCGGTGCCGTTCCCCTCACAGCTCCGTAGGCAAGCACCATGGTCTTGTAGCGGATGCGAGCCTCAACTGGAAGCCAGTGGAGAGAGCGGAGGAGCGGGGTGACGTGAGAGAACTTGGGAAGGCTGAACACCAGACGGGCTGCGGCGTTCTGGATGAGTTGTAGGGGTTTAATGGCACAGGCAGGGAGCCCAGCCAACAGCGAGTTGCAGTAATCCAGACGGGAGATGACAAGTGCCTGGATTAGGACCTGCGCCGTCTCCTGTGTGAGGCAGGGGCGTACTCTGCGGATGTTGTAGAGCATGAACCTACAGGAACGGCCACCGCCTTGATGTTAGTTGAGAACGACAGGGTGTTGTCCAGGATCACGCCAAGGTTCTTAGCGCTCTGGGAGGAGGAAACAATGGAGTTGTCAACCGTGATGGCGAGATCATGGAACGGCAGTCCTTCCCCGGGAGGAAGAGCAGCTCCGTCTTGCCGAGGTTCAGCTTGAGGTGGTGATCCGTCATCCACACTGATATGTCTGCCAGACATGCAGAGATGCGATTCCGCCACCTGGTCATCAGAAGGGGGAAAGGAGAAGATTAATTGTGTCGTCTGCATAGCAATGATAGGAGACCATGTGAGGTTATGACAGAGCCAAGTGACTTGGTGTATAGCGAGAATAGGAGAGGCCTAGAACAGAGCCCTGGGGGACACCAGTGGTGAGAGCGCGTGGCTAGGAGACAGATTCCCCGCCACGCCACCTGGTAGGAGCCGACCTGTCAGGTAGGACGCAATCCAAGCGTGGGCCGCACCGAGATGCCCAACTCGGAGAGGGTGGAGAGGAGGATCTGATGGTTCACAGTGTCGAAGGCAGCCGATAGGTCTAGAAGGATGAGAGCAGAGGAGAGAGAGAGTTAGTTTAAGAGTGCGGAGCGCCTCCGTGATACAGAGAAGAAAGAAGGTCTCAGTTGAATGACTAGTCTTGAAACCTGACTGATTTGGATCAAGAAGGTCATTCTGAGAGAAGAAGGAGAGCTGGGCTGCTGACGCACACCAAGAGTTTTGGAGAGAAAAGAAAGAAGGGATACTGGTCTGTAGTTGTTGACATCGGAGGGATCGAGGTAGGTTTTTCAGAAGGGGTGCAACTCTCGCTCTCTTGAATACTGAAGGGACGATTGGAAGTGGTCAGGGATGAGTTGATGAGCGAGGTGAGGTAAGGAGAAGGTCTCCGGAAATGGCTTGGAGAAGAGAGGAGGGGATAGGGTCAAGCGGGCAGGTTGTTGGGCGGCCGGCCACAAGAAGTAGATTTCCATCTGGAGAGAGAGGAGAAAGAGGTCAGAGCACAGGTAGGCAGTGTGAGCAGAACCAGCGGTGTCGTTTGACTTAGCAAACGAGGATCGGATGTCGTTGACCTTCTTTTCAAAATGGTTGACTAAGTCATCTGCAGAGGGAGGAGGGGGAGGGGAGGGAGGATTCAGGAGGGAGGAGAAGGTGGCAAAGAGCTTCCTAGGGTTAGAGGCAGATGCTTGGAATTTAGAGTGGAAGAAAGTGGCTTTAGCAGAGACAGAGGAAAAATGTAGAGAGGAGGGAGTGAAAGGATGCCAGGTCCGCAGGGAGGCGAGCTTTTCCTCCATTTCCGCCGGCTGCCCGGAGCACTGTTCTGTGAGCTCGCAATGAGTCGTCGAGCCACGGAGCGGGGAGGGGGAGGACCGAGCGGCCTGAGGATAGGGGACATAGAGAGTCAAAGGATGTAGAAAGGGAAGAGGGAGGGTTGAGGAGGCAGAATCAGGAGATAGGTTGGAGAAGGTATGAGCAGAGGGAAGAGATGATAGGATGGAAGAGGAGAGAGAAGGGGGGAGAGAGAGCGAAGGTTGGGACGGCGCGATACCATCCGAGTAGGGGCAGTGTGGGAAGTGGGATGAGAGCGAGAGGGAAAAGGATACAAGGTAGTGGTCGGAGACTGGAGGGAGTTGCAATGAGGTTAGTGGAAAAACAGCATCTAGTAAAGATGAGGTCGAGCGTATTGCCTGCCTTGTGAGTAGGGGGGAAGGTGAGAGGGTGAGGTCAAAAGAGGAGAGGAGGAAAGAAGGAGGCAGAGAGGAATGAGTCAAAGGTAGACGTGGGGAGGTTAAAGCCGCCTCAGGACTGTGAGAGGTGAGCCATCCTCAGGAAAGGAGCTTATCAAGGCATCAAGCTTGATGAACTCTCCAAGGGAACCTGGAGGGCGATAAATGATAAGGATGTTAAGCTTGAAAAGGGCTGGTAACTGTGACAGCATGGAATTCAAAGGAGGCGATAGACAGATGGGTAAGGAAAGAGAGAATGACCACTTGGGAGAGATGAGATCCCGGTGCCACCACCCTCTGACCAGAAGCTCGGGTGTGCGAGAACACGTGGGCGGACGAAGAGAGAGCAGTAGGAGTAGCAGTGTTATCTGTGGTGATCCATGTTTCCGTCATGCCAAGAAGTCGAGGGACTGAGGGGAGGCATAGGCTGAGATGAACTCTGCCTTGTTGGCCGCAGATCGGCAGTTCCAGAGGCTACCGGAGACCTGGAACTCCACGTGGTCGTGCGCTGGGACCACCAGATTAGGGTGCGTCACGCGTGTGGAGCGTTTGTATGGTCTGTGCAGAGAGGAGAGAACAGGGATAGATAGACACATAGATTGATGACTACAGAAGAGGCTCGAATGCAAAGGAGATTGGAATCACAAGTGGACTACACTTATCGAATGTTCAGAACGTTAAGCTTACGTAGCAAGAATCTTATTGACTAAAATGATTGAAATGATACAGTACTGCTGGAGTAGGCTAGCTGGCAGTGGCTACGTTGTTGACACTACACTAATCAAGTCGTTCCGTCGAGTGTAATAGTTTCTACAGTGCTGCTATTCGGGGCTAGCTGGCTAGCTAGCAGTGTTGATTACGTAACGTTACGTTAAAAGAACGACAATAGCTGGCTAGCTAACCTAGAAAATCGCTCCAGACTACACAATTGTCTTAGATACAAAGACGGCTATGTAGCTAGCTAGCTACGATCAAACAAATCAAACCGTTGGACTGTAATGAAGTGAAATGAAAATGTGATACTACCTGTGGAGCGAGGCGGAATGTTGACCGGGTTGTTGAAGTTCAATTCGGAAGACGTTGGCTAGCTGTTGGCTAGCTAGCTAGCAGTGACTCCTACGTTAAGGACGACAAATAGTTGGCTAGCTAACCTCGGTAAATTCAATCAATTTTAAGTCTTATATACTTAACTACAATATCTTGATACGAAGATAGCAAAGACAACTATGTAGTTAGCTAACACTACACTATTGATTGCCCAGTTGAGTGAATAGTTTTTACAGCTGGCATTGCTACAAGCTGTTAAGTACATTGATTTGAATTTTTTTATATTATTTGCAATTAATATTCTGATTCTTTAGAATGGACAATGTCCTGAGAGGGGGAATGTTGGGGAATAACAGAATTGGTTGGAAGATGTTTTATATTCATCATATGTTTGTAGTTACTCATAAGAATGTATTTTGTTGTATTATAGGTAAGTTATCTGTTCTCTGCAGCCCAAGCAACTTGGTCCTGACAGAGAACAGATAACTGCCAATGGCCACCTCTATAATACAACAAAATACATTCTTAAGGGAGAAGTAACTTACAAACATATGATGAATATAAACATCTTCCAACCAATTCTGATTATTCCCCAACATTCCCTCTCAAGGGACATTGTCCATTCTAAAGAATCAGAATATTAATTACAAACTCAATATAAAATTCAAATCCTCAATGTGCCCAGCAGCTAGCTAACGAACACCAGCACTGTAGAAACTATTCACTCAACTGAACGACTTGATTAGTGTAGTGTTAGCTAGCTACATAGTTGTCTTTGCTGTCTTCGTATCCAAGATAATTGTGTAGTTTAGAGTGTGTAGACTTAGAGTGATTGATCTTAATTTATCGAGGTTAGCCAGCCAGCTATTTGTCGTCCTTAACGTAGGAGATACTTCTAGCTAGCTTAGCCAACAGCTAGCCAACGTCTACCTAAATAGAACGCTCAACAACTCCGGGTCAACATCTCCGCTTCGCCTCCACAGGTAGTATCACATTTTCATTTCACTTCATTACAGTACAACGGTTTGATTTGTTTGATTGTAGCTAGCTAGCTACATAGCCGTCTTTGTATCAAGACAATTGTGTAGTCTAGAGCGATTTTCTAGGTTAGCTAGCCAGCTATTGTTGTTTTAACGTAACGTAACGTAATCAACACTGCTAGCTAGCCAGCTAGCCCCCGAATAGCAGCACTGTAGAAACTATTACACTCAACGAACGACTTGATTAGTGTAGTGTCAACAACGCAAGCCACTGCCAGCTAGCCTACAAAGTCAACAACGCAGCCACTGCCAGCTAGCCTACTCCAGCAGTACTGTATCATTTCAATCATTTTAGTCAATAAGATTCTTGCTACGTAAGCTTAACTTTCTGAACATTCGAGACGTGTAGTCCACTTGTCATTCCAATCTCCTTTAATAGCGTAGCCTCTTCTGTAGCCTGTCAACTATGTGTCTATCTATCCCTGTTCTCTCCTCTCTGCACAGACCATACAAATGCCTCCACACCGCGTGGCCGCGGCCACCCTAATCTGGTGGTCCCAGCGCGCACGACCCACGTGGAGTTCCAGGTCTCCGGTAGCCTCTGGAACTGCCGATCTGCGGCCAACAAGGCAGAGTTCATCTCAGCCTATGCCTCCTCCAGTCCTCGACTTCTTGGCACTGGACGGAAACATGGATCACCACAGATAACACTGCTACTCCTACTGCTCTCTCTTCGTCCGCCCACGTGCCCCGCACACCCCGAGAGCTTCTGGTCAGCGGGGTGGTGGCACAGGGATCCTCATCTCTCCCAAGTGGTCATTCTCTCTTTCTCCTTACCCATCTGTCTATCGCCTCCTTTGAATTCCATGCTGTCACAGTTACCAGCCCTTTCAAGCTTAACATCCTTATCATTTATCGCCTCCAGGTTCCCTCGGAGAGTTCATCATTGAGCTTGATGCCTTTGATAAGCTCCTTTCCTGAGGACGGCTCACCTCTCACAGTCCTGGGCGACTAACCTCCCACGCCTACCTTTGACTCATTCCCTCTGCCTCCTTCCACTCCTCTCCTCTTTGACCTCACCCTCTCACCTTCCCCCTACTCACAAGGCAGGCAATACGCCGACCTCATCTTTACTAGATGCTGCTCTTCCACTAACCTCATTGCAACTCCTCCAAGTCTCCGACCACTACCTTGTATCCTTTTCCCTCTCGCCCTCATCCAACACTTCCCACACTGCCCCTACTGATGTAGGACAAGGTCAGTCTCCAACCTTCGCTTCTCCCCCACACTTCTCCTCTTCCATCCCATCTCTTCCCTCTGCTCATACCTTCTCCAACCTATCTCCTGATTCTGACCAAACCTCCTCTTCCCTTTCTGCATCCTTTGACCCCCTCTATGTCCCCTATCCTCCAGGCCGGCTCGGTCCTCCCTCCCGCTCCGTGGCTCGACCTCATTGCGAGCTCACAGAACAGGGAAAGCTCCGGGCAGCCGAGAGCGGAAATGGAAGAAATCCCGCCTCCTACGGACCTGGCATCCTTTCACTCCTCCTCTCTACATTTTCCTCCTCTGTCTCTGCTGCTAAAGCCACTTTCTACCACTCTAAATTCCAAGCATCTGCCTCTAACCCTAGGAAGCTCTTTGCCACCTTCTCCTCCCTCCTGAATCCCTCCTCCCCCTCCCCC
>NW_027002663.1:0-6140 GCF_036934945.1 Oncorhynchus masou masou | reverse complement strand
ATAAAGATATAAAACTGTATTTTTTGTGAAGAATCAACAACAAGTGGGACACAATCATGAAGTGGAACGACATTTATTGGATATTTCAAACTTTTTTAACAAATCAAACACTGAAAAATTGGGCGTGCAAAATTATTCAGCCCCTTTCCTTTCAGTGCAGCAAACTCTCCAGAAGTTTAGTGAGGATCTCTGAATGATCCAATGTTGACCTAAATAGTAGAATGATGATAAATACAACCAATCCGCACCATGTGTAATCAAGTCTCCGTATAAATGCACCTGCACTGTGATAGTCTCAGAGGTCCGTTAAAAGTGCAGAGAGCATCATGAAGAACAAGGAACACACCAGGCAGGTCCGAGATACTGTTGTGAAGAAGTTTAAAGCCGGATTTGGATACAAAAAGATTTCCCAAGCTTTAAACATCCCAAGGAGCACTGTGCAAGCGATAATATTGAAATGGAAGGAGTATCAGACCACTGCAAATCTACCAAGACCTTGTCCATCCCTCTAAACTTTCAGCTCATACAAGGAGAAGACTGATCAGAGATGCAGCCAAGAGGCCCATGATCACTCTGGATGAACTGCAGAGATCTACAGCTGAGGTGGGGAGACTCTGTCCATAGGACAACAATCAGTCGTATATTGCACAAATCTGGCCTTTATGGAAGTGGCAAGAAGAAAGCCATTTCTTAAGATATCCATAAAAAGTGTCGTTTAAGTTTGCCACAAGCCACCTGGAAGACACACCAAACATGTGGAAGAAGGAGCTCTGGTCAGATGAAACCAAAATGGAACTTTTTGGCAACAATGCAAAACGTTATGTTGGGCGTAAGCAACACAGCTCATCACCCTAGACCACCTGTCACCCACTGTCAAACATGGTGGTGGCATCATGGTTTGAGCCTGCTTTTTTCTTCAGCAGGGACAGGAAGATGGTTAAAATTGATGGGAAGATGGATGGAGCCAAATACAGGACCATTCTGGAAGAAAACCTGATGGAGTCTGCAAAAGACCTGAGACTGGGGCCAATGTGTCTTCCAACAAGACAATGATCCAAAACATAAAGCAAAATCTACAATGGAATGGTTCAAAAATAAACATATCCAGGTGTTAGAATGGCCAAGTCAAAAGTCCAGACCTGAATCCAGTCGAGATCTGTGGAAAGAACTGAAAACTGCTGTTTCACACGTGCTCTCCATCAACCTCAACTGAGCATCGAGCTGTTTTGCAAGGAGGAATGGGAAAAATTTCCAGTCTCTCGATGTACCAAAACTGATCGAGACATACCCCAAGCGACTTACAGCTGTGTCGCAGCAAAGGTAGGCGCTAAAAGTATTAACTTAAGGGGCTGAATAATTTCCTTGGTGCACAGTTTTTGATTTGTTAAAAAAGTTTGAAATATCCAATAAATGTCGTTTCCACTTCATGATTGTGTCCCACTTGTTGTTGATTCTTCACAAAAAAATACAGTTTTATATCTTTATGTTGAAGCCTGAAATGTGGCAAAAGATTCGCAAAGTTCAAGGGGCCGAATACTCGCAAGGCACTGTATGTGCCAGTCTCACCGGTTTGTGTCAAGAACTCCAATGCCGCTGGGTTTTTCACTCTCAACAGCTTCTTGTGTGTATCAAGAATGGTCCCCATCCAAAGGACATCCAGCAAACTTGAAACAACTGTGGGAGCATTGGAGTCAACATGGACCAGCATCCCTGTGGGACGCTTTTGACACCTTGTAGTCCTTCTTACGACAAATGGAGGAGGCTGTTCTGAGGTAAAAAGGAGTGCAACTCAATATTAGGAAGGTGTTACTAATGTTTTCTACACTCTGTGTATATTCTGTTAATAATTGGACTCAATGCAACAGTCAAGATTGTAAAAATGAAATGGATTTGAAGCAATAAATGAATAATTATGTGTATACAGTGCTATAGACAGATCTTACTTCATTTGATGTATAAGATTTACATTTACATTTAAGTCATTTAGCAGACGCTCTTATCCAGAGCGACTTACAAATTGGTGAATTCACCTTCTGACATCCAGTGGAACAGCCACTTTACAATAGTGCATCTAAGTCATTAAGGGGGGGGGTGAGAAGGATTACTTATCCTATCCTAGGTATTCCTTGAAGAGGTGGGGTTTCAGGTGTCTCCGGAAGGTGGTGATTGACTCCGCTGTCCTGGCGTCGTGAGGGAGTTTGTTCCACCATTGGGGGCCAGAGCAGCGAACAGTTTTGACTGGGCTGAGCGGGAACTGTACTTCCTCAATGGTAGGGAGGCGAGCAGGCCAGAGGTGGATGAACGCAGTGCCCTTGCTTGGGTGTAGGGCCTGATCAGAGCCTGGAGGTACTGCGGTGCCGTTCCCTCACAGCTCCGTAGGCAAGCACCATGGTCTTGTAGCGGATGCGAGCTTCAACTGGAAGCCAGTGGAGAGAGCGGAGGAGCGGGGTGACGTGAGAGAACTTGGGAAGGTTGAACACCAGACGGGCTGCGGCGTTCTGGATGAGTTGTAGGGGGTTTAATGGCACAGGCAGGGAGCCCAGCCAACAGCGAGTTGCAGTAATCCAGACGGGAGATGACAAGTGCCTGGATTAGGACCTGCGCCGCTCCTGTGTGAGGCAGGGTCGTACTCTGCGGATGTTGTAGAGCATGAACCTACAGGAACGGGCCACCGCCATGATGTTGGTTGAGAACGACAGGGTGTTGTCCAGGATCACGCCAAGGTTCTTAGCGCTCTGGGAGGAGGACACAATGGAGTTGTCAACCGTGATGGCGAGGTCATGGAACGGGCAGTCCTTCCCCGGGAGGAAGAGCAGCCCGTCTTGCCGAGGTTCAGCTTGAGGTGGTGATCCGTCATCCACACTGATATGTCTGCCAGACATGCAGAGATGCGATTCGCCACCTGGTCATCAGAAGGGGGAAAGGAGAAGATTAATTGTGTGTCGTCTGCATAGCAATGATAGGAGAGACCATGTGAGGTTATGACAGAGCCAAGTGACTTGGTGTATAGCGAGAATAGGAGAGGGCCTAGAACAGAGCCCTGGGGGACACCAGTGGTGAGAGCGCGTGGCGAGGAGACAGATTCTCGCCACGCCACCTGGTAGGAGCGACCCTGTCAGGTAGGACGCAATCCAAGCGTGGGCCGCGCCGGAGATGCCCAACTCGGAGAGGGTGGAGAGGAGGATCTGATGGTTCACAGTATCGAAGGCAGCCGATAGGTCTAGAAGGATGAGAGCAGAGGAGAGAGAGTTAGCTTTAGCAGTGCGGAGCGCTCCGTGATGCAGAGAAGAGCAGTCTCAGTTGAATGACTAGTCTTGAAACCTGACTGATTTGGATCAAGAAGGTCATTCTGAGAGAGATAGAGGGAGAGCTGGCCAAGGACGGCACGTTCAAGAGTTTTGGAGAGAAAAGAAAGAAGGGATACTGGTCTGTAGTTGTTGACATCGGAGGGATCGAGTGTAGGTTTCTTCAGAAGGGGTGCAACTCGGCTCTCTTGAAGACGGAAGGGACGTAGCCAGCGGTCAGGGATGAGTTGATGAGCGAGGTGAGGTAAGGGAGAAGGTCCCCGGAAATGGTCTGGAGGAGAGAGGAGGGATAGGGTCGAGCGGGCAGGTTGTTGGGCGGCCGGCCGTCACAAGAAGCGAGATTTCATCTGGAGAGAGAGGGGAGAAAGAGGTCAGAGCACAGGGTAGGGCAGTGTGAGCAGAACTAGCGGTGTCGTTTGACTTAGCAAACGAGGATCGGATGTCGTCGACCTTCTTTTCAAAATGGTTGACGAAGTCATCTGCAGAGAGGGAGGAGGGGGGAGGGGAGGAGGATTCAGAAGGGAGGAGAAGGTGGCAAAGAGCTTCCTAGGGTTAGAGGCAGATGCTTGGAATTTAGAGTGGTAGAAAGTGGCTTTAGCAGCAGAGACAGAGGAGGAAAATGTAGAGAGGAGGGAGTGAAAGGATGCCAGGTCCGCAGGGAGGCGTAGTTTTCCTCCATTTCCGCTCGGCTGCCCGGAGCTCTGTTCTGTGAGCTCGCAATGAGTCATCGAGCCACGGAGCGGAGGGGAGGACCGAGCCGGCCTGGAGGATAGGGGACATAGAGAGTCAAAGGATGCAGAAAGGGAAGAGAGGAGGGTTGAGGAGGCAGAGTCAGGAGAAAGGTTGGAGAAGGTATGAGCAGAGGGAAGAGATGAAAGGATGGAAGAGGAAAGAGTAGCGGGGGAGAGAGAGCGAAGGCTGGGACGGCGCGATACCATCCGAGTAGGGGCAGTGTGGGAAGTGTTGGATGAGAGCGAGAGGGAAAAGGATACAAGGTAGTGGTCGGAGACTTGGAGGGGAGTTGCAGTGAGGTTAGTGGAAGAACAGCATCTAGTAAAGATGAGGTCGAGCGTATTGCCTGCCTTGTGAGTAGGGGGGAAGGTGAGAGGGTGAGGTCAAAAGAGGAGAGGAGTGGAAAGAAGGAGGCAGAGAGGAATGAGTCAAAGGTAGACGTGGGGAGGTTAAAGTCGCCCAGGACTGTGAGAGGTGAGCCGTCCTCAGGAAAGGAGCTTATCAAGGCATCAAGCTCATTGATGAACTCTCCGAGGGAACCTGGAGGGCGATAAATGATAAGAATGTTAAGCTTGAAAGGGCTGGTAACTGTGACAGCATGGAATTCAAAGGAGGCGATAGATAGATGGGTAAGGGGAGAGAGAGAGAATGACCACTTGGGAGAGATGAGGATCCCGGTGCCACCACCCCGCTGACCAGAAGCTCTCGGGGTGTGCGAGAACACGTGGGCGGACGAAGAGAGAGCAGTAGGAGTAGCAGTGTTATCTGTGGTGATCCATGTTTCCGTCAGTGCCAGGAAGTCGAGGGACTGGAGGGAGGCATAGGCTGAGATGAACTCTGCCTTGTTGGCCGCAGATCGGCAGTTCCAGAGGCTACCGGAGACCAGGAACTCCACGTGGGTCGTGCGCGCTGGGACCACCAGATTAGGTGGCCGCGGCCACGCGGTGTGGAGCGTTTGTATGGTCTGTGCAGAGAGGAGAGAACAGGGATAGATAGACACATAGTTAACAGGGTACAGAAGAGGCTACGCTAATGCAAAGGAGATTGAATGACAAGTGGACTACACGTCTCGAATGTTCAGAAAGTTAAGCTTACGTAGCAAGAATCTTATTGACTAAAATGATTGAAATGAAACAGTACTGCTGGAGTAGGCTAGCTGGTAGTGGCTGCGATGTTGACACTACACTAATCAAGTCGTCTGGCCGAGTGTAATAGTTTCTACAGTGCTGCTATTCGGGGGCTAGCTGGCTAGCTAGCAAGGTTGATTATGCCTCACTACTTAAAAGAACGACAATAGCTGGCTGGCTAACCTAGAAAATCGCTCTAGGCTACACAATTGTCTTAGATACAAGACGGCTATGTAGCTAGCTAGCTACGATCAAACAAAACAAACCGTTGTACTGTAATAGTTACAACAGTGCTGCTATTCGGGGCTAGCTGGCTAGCTACGTTAGAAGAACGACAATAGCTGGCCAGCTAACCTAGAAAATCGCTCTAGACTACACAATTGTCTTAGATACAAAGACGGCTATGTAGCTGGCTAGCTACGATCAAACAAATCAAACCGTTGTACTGTAATGAAGTGAAAATGAAAATGTGATACTACCTGTGGAACGACGCGGAATGTTGACCGGGTAGTTGGAGTTCAATTCGGTAGAGGTTGGCTAGCTGTTGGCTAGCTAGCTAGCAGCATTTCCTACGTTAAGGACGACAAATAGCTGGCTAGCTAACCTCGGTAAATTAAGATAATCACTCTAAGTCTACACACTCTAAACTGCACAATTATCTTGGATACGAAGACAACTATGTAGCTAGCTGACACTACGCTAATCGAGTCGTTCAGTTGAGTGTAATAGTTTCTACAGTGCTAGTGGACAGTGGATGTTAGCTAGCTGCTTAGCTGCTTAGCTAGCTGCTTAGCTAGCTGCTGGGCAGATACGTTAGACGACGAAATACGATAATTATGCAATTGTCGTTGATACAAAGACGGCTATGTAGCTGGCTAAGAAGAAATTGCTAAGATTAGACAAATCAAACCGTTGTACTATAACGAAATGTAATGAAAAGTTATAAAAAGTTATACTACCGCGGACCGAAGTGCAG
>NW_027002662.1:0-6141 GCF_036934945.1 Oncorhynchus masou masou | reverse complement strand
GAAATTGAGAAAAAGGGAGAAGTCAACTGAACAAATGTTTATTTACAATGACGGCCTACCAAAAGGCAAAAGGCCTCCTGCGGGGACGGAGGTTAAATTATAGGACAAAACACACATCATGACAAGAGAGACACCACAACACTACATAAAGAGAGACCTAAGACAACACATAGCATGGGAGCAACACATGACAACACAGCATGGTAGCAACACAACATGGCAGCAGAACAATAGGTTAGCAGCACAAAGCATGGTTCAAGCATTATTGGGCACAGAGGGCAAGAAGGTAGAGACAACAATACATCACAAAAAGCAGGCACAACTGTCAGTAAGAGTGTCCATGATTGAGTCGTTGAATGAAGAGATTGAGATAGTTTGTGTGTTTGTTGCAGCTTGTTCCAGTCGCTAGCTGCAGCAAACTGGCAAGAGGAGAAACCCAGGGATGTGTGTGCTTTGAGGACCTTTAACAGAATGTGACTGGCAGAACGGGTGTTGTATGTGGAGGATGAGGGCTGCAGTAGGTATCTCAGATAGGGGGAAGGGAGGCCTAAGAGGGTTTTATAAATAAGCGTCAACCAATCAGCCTTGCGACCGGTATACAGAGATGACCAGTTTACAGAGGAGTATAGAGTGCAGTGATCTGTACTATAAGGAGCATTGGTGGCAAATCTGATGGCCGAATTGTAAAGAACATCTAGCCGCTCGAGAGCACCCTTACCTGCCGATCTATAAATTACATCTCTGTAATCTAGCATGGGTAGGATGGTCATCTGGGTTGTTTGGCAGCTGGGGTGAAAGAGAAGCAATTACAATATAGGAAACCAAGTCTAGATTTAACCTTAGCCTGCAGCTTTGATATGTGCCGAGAGAAGGACAGTGTACCGTCTAGCCATACTCTCAAGTACTTGTATGAGGTGACTACCTCAAGCTCTAAACCCTCAGAGGTAGTAATCACACCTGTGGGGAGAGGGACATTCTTCTTACCAAACCACATGACCTTGTTTCGGAGATATTCAGAACAAGGTTAAGGGCAGAGAAAGCTTGTAGTAGTGGACGGACCCTCTGTTGTTTCAGGTGCTGGGGAAGTGTTGGACTCCGCCCACTCCGGTTAGGCCCAGTCTTAACATTACTAGCCATTTTCGTGCCCCAGTCCAGACGTTGTCTTCGTCCAGGACACTACTAGCCGCTGACTTGAGGGTGGCGAACCTGCTTAACCAAAATTGTATGTCGTACTGTACAGTCGTACTGTACTGTAACTACCTTGAATTTCTCTGTAAAGGGGGCTATGCTCGAAGTTTGTTAAACAGGGCTGAATCTTAGTAGTTTCTGAATTTTAACCCAAACTGTTCTAGTAAATGGGGGTTCTTGAAACTGGCTACGAATGATTGCTGTGGCCTTGGGGGTTTCACCAGGCAGTTCAAGTCAGATGGCACAAATCCCTCCCTATAGGCTGACTCCTTGTTGTTGGTTATCAGGCTTACAACCGTGGTGTCGTCTGCAAACTTTATGATGGAGTTGCTGTCATGCAAAAGCCACGCAGTCGTGGGTGAACAGGGAGTACAGCCTTGGGGGTGCCCTGTGTTAAGAGTCAGTGTGGAGGAAGTGTTGTTGCCAATACTCACAGCCTTTGGTCTGCCGGTCAGGATGTCCAGGATCCAGTTACAGAGGATGGTGTCCAGACCCCGGGCTTTGAGCTTGGTGTCCAGACCCCGGGCTTTGAGCTTGGTGTCCAGACCCAGGGCCCTGAGCTTGGTGTCCAGACCCAGGGCTCTGAGCTTGGTGTCCAGACCCCGGGCCTGAGCTTGGTGTCCAGACCCCGGCTCTGAGCTTGGTGTCCAGACCCTGGGCTCTGAGCTTGGTGTCCAGACCCCGGGCTCTGAGCTTGGTGTCCAGACCCCGGCTCTGAGCTTGGTGTCCAGACCCAGGGCTCTGAGCTTGGTGTCCAGACCCAGGGCTCTGAGCTTGGTGTCCAGACCCAGGATCTGAGCTTGGTGTCCAGACCTTGGGCTCTGAGCTTGGTGTCGAGCTTGAGGAAACTATAGTGTTGAATGCTGAACTGTAGTCAATGAACAGCATTCTCACATCCGTGTTTCTCATGTCCAGATGTGTTACAGCCATGTGATTAGCAATGGAAATGGCATCTTCCATGGATCTATTAGAGCGGTATGCAAATTAGACTGGGTCCAGTGTGCCTGGCATGCTGGCCTTGATGTAGGCCATGATCAGCCTCTCAAAGCACTTCATGGTGACCGAGGTGAGCGTGACTGGGTGAATGTCATACCTGGACCATCTTTTGAGATCTCTCTCCCTCCCTCCTAGTCCTAAAATGTTTGACATCACAGCCCTCTCTTACTTAACATGAACTCTGGAGCACAATAAACACAAACCGTATTAATTAACTATGCAGCTAGGGCAATGGGGGTTCAGAGGAGGGGAACAGATTTGAGACAGAATATTATATCCTGCCCTGAATACCCAGGCAAAAGGAGACAGTATGTTTCATAAATGATTGATTTGTTCAGTCTGAAATATTGTCCAACTCAGGGGATGGACGCAATGCAGTGCATTCTGGGAAACCCGGAATGCAGTGATGCAATACAATATTAGAATTGATTATAGTATGATTGACATTCATTTATAGAAGAGTGTCTGTTTTTCAGCTACATGTTTTTCTGCAGCCTCAGGCAACTCTCTCTCCTCCCTCCTTCTCACTCCTCCCTCCATCCCTCCCTCCTTCTCTCTCCCCTCCCTCCTTCGCTTCCCTCCCTCCTTCTCTCTCCCTCCCTCCTTCTCTCCCTCCCTCCCTCACTCTCTCTCCCTCCCTCCTTCTCTCTCCCTTCCTCCCTCTTCCTCCCTCTCTCTCTCTCTCTCTCTCTCCCTCCCTCCCTTTCTCTCTCCCTCCCTCCCTCCTTCTCTCTCCCCTCCCTCCCCTCCTTCTCTCTCCCTTGCTCCCTCCCTCCCTCCTTCTCTCTCTCTCTCCCTCCTCTCCCTCCTTCTCTCTCCCTCCCTCCTTCTCTCTCTCCTCCCTCCTTCTCTCTCCCTTCCTCGCTCTCTCTCCCTCCCTCCTTCTCTCTCCCTCCCTCCTTCTCTCTCCCTCCCTCCTTCTCTCTCCCTTCCTCGCTCTCTCTCCCTCCCTCCTTCTCTCTCCCTCCCTCCTTCTCTCTCCTTTCCTCCCTCTCTCCAGATTGGGCCTCTGTAGGGGTGAGAGATGAGTCCCAGCAGGGAGGATCCTGTGTGATGGAGCCATAAAAACACTACAGAAGCCATTGGACACAGACCAAGACATGGCTGCATTCAGGTTGAGAGTTAACCAAATCAAGCAATCTGTATGCTATGAATTACAGTATATAACATATACTCGTAAGCAGACGCTGTCATCCAAAGCAATTTACAGTCACGTGTGTGTAACAGTATACCTTCTGTCCCTCTCCTCGCCTTGAACCAGGGACCCTCTGCACACATCAACAACTGAGACCCACGAAGGATCGTTAACCATCACTCCACAAAAGCCGCAGCCCTTGCAGAGCAAAGGGGGAACCACTACTTCAAGGTCTCATAGCGAGTGACGTCACCCATCGAACCGCGTACCACTAGCTAACTAGCTAGTCATTTCACATCAGTCACATGTGCATGCATTTTCCATATGGGTGGCCCCAAGCGGCAATCGAACCCTCTACCTTTGGTGTGGCAATCACCATGCTCAACAGGGCCACAGGGCCACAGTGAAAAGGACAGTTTGTGCTCCTAGTTGTGTTTTAGAAAGTGTAAATGTGGCTAATGAAAAGAACATAGTCGACTTTAAACTTTATCTCCTCCCCCTGAGGGTAAAAAAACATCTTCCTTTCCAGTTGTGTGTGTGTGTGTGTGTGTGTGTGTGTGTGCGTGCATGCATGTGTGCGTGTGTGTTTTTCTGTGTGTGTGTGTGTGTGTGTGTGTGCGTGCGTGTTTTTCTGTGCGTGTGTGTCCCACAAGAATAGTAAACACATGATTATTGACCAACTGGGGACATTAGTCTCCACGAGGTCAAATGCTAATACTAAATGCTATTCTAACTTTCACCCTATTAGGGAGGGCGGGGGTTGTGCTCACTAGTCACACTTCCCTGCTAAGGAGTAGGAATGTCATTAAGTATGTTAATACCGGCACAGCTCGACTCTACTGAATACATGCATGCTTTGAAGAGGTTTGAGCAATGGGCTCAGGGAAAAGAGAAAATTTGGTTGAAAAAAGGTTGAAAAAGGTTGAAAATAACTTTCAGGCTAAATAAACTAACACTAAAATGTTGATATACATATACAGTGCCTTGCGAAAGTATTCGGCCCCCTTGAACTTTGCGACCTTTTGCCACATTTCAGGCTTCAAACATAAAGATATAAAACTGTATTTTTTTGTGAAGAATCAACAACAAGTGGGACACAATCATGAAGTGGAACGACATTTATTGGATATTTCAAACTTTTTTGACAAATCAAAAACTGAAAAATTGGGCGTGCAAAATTATTCAGACCCCTTAAGTTAATACTTTGTAGCGCCACCTTTTGCTGCGATTACAGCTGTAAGTCGCTTGGGGTATGTCTCGATCAGTTTTGCACATCGAGAGACTGAAATTCTTTCCCATTCCTCCTTGCAAAACAGCTCGAGCTCAGTGAGGTTGGATGGAGAGCATTTGTGAACAGCAGTTTTCAGTTCTTTCCACAGATTCTTGATTGGATTCAGGTCTGGACTTTGACTTGGCAATTCTAACACCTGGATATGTTTATTTTTGAACCATTCCATTGTAGATTTTGCTTTATGTTTTGGATCATTGTCTTGTTGGAAGACAAATCTCCATCCCAGTCTCAGGTCTTTGCAGACTCCATCAGGTTTTCTCCAGAATGGTCCTGTATTTGGCTCCATCCATCTTCCCATCAATTTTAACCATCTTCCCTGTCCCTGCTGAAGAAAAGCAGGCCCAAACCATGATGCTGCCACCACCATGTTTGACAATGGGTATGGTGTGTTCAGGGTGATGAGCTGTGTTGCTTTTACGCCAAACATAACGTTTTGCATTGTTGCCAAAAAGTTCAATTTTGGTTTCATCTGACCAGAGCACCTTCTTCCACATGTTTGGTGTGTCTCCCAGGTGGCTTGTGGCAAACTTTAAACAACACTTTTTATGGATATCTTTAAGAAATGGCTTTCTCTTGCCACTCTTCCATAAAGGCCAGATTTGTGCAATATACGACTGATTGTTGTCCTATGGACAGAGTCTCCCACCTCAGCTGTAGATCTCTGCAGTTCATCCAGAGTGATCATGGGCCTCTTGGCTGCATCTCTGATCAGTCTTCCTTGTATGAGCTGAGTTTAGAGGGATGGCCAGGTCTTGGTAGATTTGCAGTGGTCTGATACTCCTTCCATTTCAATATTATCGCTTGCACAGTGCTCCTTGGGATGTTTAAAGCTTGGGAAATCTTTTTGTATCCAAATCCGGCTTTAAACTTCTTCACAACAGTATCTCGGACCTGCCTGGTGTGTTCCTTGTTCTTCGTGATGCTCTCTGCGCTTTTAATGGACCTCTGAGACTATCACAGTGCAGGTGCATTTATACGGAGACTTGATTACACACAGGTGGATTGTATTTATCATTAGTCATTTAGGTCAACATTGGATCATTCAGAGATCCTCACTGAACTTCTGGAGAGAGTTTGCTGCACTGAAAGTAAAGGGGCTGAATAATTTTGCACGCCCAATTTTTCAGTTTTTGAATTGTTAAAAAAGTTTGAAATATCCAATAAATGTCGTTCCACTTCATGATTGTGTCCCACTTGTTGTTGATTCTTCACAAAAAAATACAGTTTTATATCTTTATGTTTGAAGCCTGAAATGTGGAAAAAGGTCGCAAAGTTCAAGGGGGCCGAATACTTTCGCAAGGCACTGTATATACATATACATATATACATATACATATATACATATACACGCATAGGAGGTGGGACTGGGAACCGGAAGTGTTCATGGATTTGGACAGTACAACCTCCTAGTTATCATAACCATGTATGTAAAGTCTGGACGGCATGTAGCCTAGTGTTTAGAGCATTGGGCCAGTAACTGAAAGGTTGCTGGATCAAATCCCTGAGCTGACAAGGTAAACATCTGTTGTTC
>NW_027002661.1:0-6142 GCF_036934945.1 Oncorhynchus masou masou | reverse complement strand
TGGAGTCTCTCAAACTACCCCTCCGGTTTATCGTCCCTTTCCCCATTTCCAAGATCATCAGCCCCTCTGCTCTCCACCTTCTGTTGCATGGTACCCTTCGTATTCATCCTACATTCCATGTGTCTAGAATTAAGCCCGTGGCTCACAGCCCTTTGTCTTCTATTTCCAGGCACACCCCTCCTCCCTGTGTCATTGATGGCCATCCGGCGTTCACGGTGTGGCTCCACCTGAGGGTACGACCACAGGGCAGGGGTTTCCAGTACCTGGTTGACTGGGAGGGTTATGGCCCAGAGAAGTTATGCTGGGTCCCCGCTAGAGACATCTTGGACCCAGCCCTCATTGCCGACTTCCACCGACACCACCCCGGTCAACCAGATATGCGCCCAGGAAAGACGCCAGGTGAGGGGTGGAGCTATCATACCCTTATCTGTTTCACCTGTCTTTGTGATTGTCTCCACCCCCTCCAGGTGTCGCCCATCTTCCCCATTATCCTCTGTGTATTTATACCTGTGTTCTAGGTTATACCTGTGTTCTACCTGTGTTCTAGGTTTGACTGTTGCCAGTTGGTTTTATTTGTCAAGCCAAACAGCATTTTGCGTCAGCGCCTGCTTTCCCCAGTCTCTCCTTTCTCATCCTCCTGGTTTTTGACCCTTGCCTGTCCTGATCCTGTACCCATGTGCCTGTCCACTCTACCTGCCCCTGCCCATGCCTGCCATCCTGTACCTTTGCCCCACCTCTGGATTACCGACCTCTGCCTGACCTGACCCTAAGCCTGCCTGCCGTCCTGTAGCTTTTCCCCTGTTGCTATAATAAACATTGTTACCTCGACACGGTCTGCATCTGGGTCTTACCTTGATATCTGGGGGGGGGGGGGGGGTTCTAGTCTTTCAGAGCAGAGTAGGTTTGTAGATTCTGTATGGCCACCAGCAAACAGTTTCAATCCAATGAAGGAGAGTTTAGCCTGAGATCTGAAGCCAACCATGACATGATACTCTGAGCAGTCAGTTTGGTGTGAAAGTGGATTGTGTCCTGTGTGAGTCACCGCGGTATTTCCATCCCATCACAGGTTTTCCACCAGATATACTTCATGTTCTTTTGGAAGGTATTTTGCCTGTTAAACTCTCTTTGCCTTAAAAGATATGATTCACCTTAAGTACGTCACATTCAATTACTTAAACAGGAAGATAGCATTGTTTCCATATCAGCACATAGACAAAGTTGATAGACCACAGCCCATTCCCAATACATTCACTTCTAAAAGGACAACAGGGGGAATGGACATGATAATGCTACTCTCTTCAGATTACTTCCATTGTTGGTGGGCCGTGAAGTCCCAGAGGGTGATGGTTCATGGCTAGTTTTGATGGACTTGAAATAAATTATAGAATTGGCATTGTGTCCAGTGTTTACAGATGAGACCATTAAGTATTTGCAGTGTCAAATTAGTGATCACAGACCGATTCTTAGAGATCTTCCCTGAGTATAGACTTTGCCCTAAACATCACTATGTCGAGCACTATCCCAACCTTATTAAGTGTTTTGGGTCCTTGGTGCATATTTAGACTATGCCTATGCAGTTTGAGGGCAAACATTGTTTCTTCAAAAGGGTTGTACAAGACGCACAGAACTTTAAGACATTGGCAGCCAGACACCAGTACATGACGGCGTATCATCTCAGAGCTCCATCATTTGTCCACACCACAGACCCAAACATCTAATGTTAACTATATACTAGTTTTAACACTACCAGAATTAGCTCAAGTATACATTTGGGGACAAACAACTAGCAGCATAATCTACACTACATTGAAGGTCACCGTTGATTGCACAGACTATGCCCCTGGCATGTTTGTGTCAGTTCTTGTCAATTGGTGGGCTGCCTCAGCTCTGCAAAATTGCTCAGATATATCTTATGAATAACCATTTTATTTTCTCTGCAGTCACTTTGAGTCAAGGTATGTAGAACATCTTTGTTCCTATGAGCTATCATCTACACAAGTTAACCTGTCTGTCCGATTGAGATACAAGTTCTACAGCTGACAGAAATACTTTCAGATGTGTCTTCCCCAGAGCGCCTCAGTAGGTGGCCACCAGACGTTTTTCACATGCCTACTTTTGCATTGGAGGTAGAGTTGAATCTCAGAGAAGAAAATTCTGCCTTTGAAATGAATGAAATATATCTTCAGTTGTCTAGAGACCAAACATATGACATTTCTACTACTGTGTACAGTTTCAAGGCTTACCCAAATGATCGAGAGATAGGAAAGGCAGCTCTTGTTACGAAACACTTCTCTGAAAGAGGCAGGATCTGACACTGGATGGAATGGGTGGAAGAACAGCATCAAATTCAAGATGGGTAACTACAGAACCAAGTTGAGGAGAGCAGGATGTCAGGAGGTCTGTAAATGCAGGAAAAAGAAGCAGAACAATCCAGAGAATGAACCACTGCACTAAGTGGGCTGAAGATAACTTTCTGCCAAACTTCCCCCTTGGAGAGGACTCGTGGAGTCTTGAAACGCTGAGGCAGGAAATGGTCTAAGAAGTTCAGAAGATGGAAAGGAACTTACCTCTGATCAATAGGAAGATGGAGACCACATTCTCCCTGCTGCGCCAGTAAAGGAGTTCCATGATCTCTGGCGTGCTCTGGGCATGGAGTCGCAGGTAAAATTGCAATACTGTTTTTACACTAATTTGACCTGCTTTAATATATTAGTTATACTGAGTTAAATTGTGATTCTGTGTTCCAAACTTGTGATAACTTCTAAATACTGTCCTTTGTTGTCTGTCTATTCCAAATGCAGATGCAGATGACACCGACCATGGTGGAAGTGCTACTGTAAAGTGTTCTCTTTAAAAGTGAACCTTTGCAGTGTGTAGGCTAATAATTGTAGTTCATGGTGTTTCTTAGATCTACCATTTTCCTTAACTTATTATTTCCTTGCTCAAATACATTGAGATTACTATTTTTAAGCATGTTGCCTACCGTTATTAACATGCCACTTGAATAGGTCTACAACTGTTACTATTTTCAAGCGTGTTGTCCACCATATGTAACACAGCCTAGCACTGATAAGATGATTTTGGGGATTACAGAAGGGCAATGTCTCAGTGGAGGTCAGTGTCGGGTCAATTCCATTTAAATTCAGGAAGTAAACTGAAATTCTAATGTTTTCCTCAAAGGAGGATTATTATTATTATTATTATATATTAGAATTTCAGTTTACTTACCAAATCGACTGAATTGAAAATGACTGAACCAAACCTGAACTCCCCTGCCACATTGACCTCAATCTGTGCTCTTTAGTTGTGAACCTTGCACTATGTTATCTAACATGTGGACCTTTTACTGTATTCTCTTTGAATGTACTTTGATCATGAGTTTTTTTCTTCTTCAGGAAATGTGTTATTGTTACTGCAACAATTAATCCATTATATTCCTGGTTTAAAAGCATTCATTTGTACATCTTTTTTTGTTTTTTTTTATGTTCTATTAACATTGCATTTATTTAGTTTTAGTTGATGCTACTAAAAAAACTATTGCCACAAAGGTTTTGATTAGATGTACAACTACCTTTTGATTTGAGTAAGTTATAGTTTTTAATTTGCTTATTAGTTGTTGCAACGTTAATTGTAATTGAGTGCAGACTAATGGCTAGGAAGTAAGCATAACAAAAATATTACGTTCATTCAACATGAAGTTTGTAGTAAATCTACCTGAAAGGTGTGTGTTATGTTTACATAAACAAAATTGGTTAAATCGATATATATTTTAAGTCACTATAGATCAGTGTAATAAAGTTAGTAATTGTAATTACTTTTAAGTTACATGTAATCAAATGTGTATATTAATTAACAGAAATTATGAAGTACTGTATACATCAATACTTTTAAGTTGCATAACTACAAAAAACTGAAGCAATCAGATGTATTGACTTCTGCTAACGTATCCGGTTTACAGTGCATGAATCAAAATACCTCAAACTACTGTTTTGAAATCAAGACAACCCCTAACTATATTTATCTGAAAAGAATCACAAAGCCCAAAGATGTAAAAAAAATGGTATAGCGTGCACTCCAACTATTCTTCAAATGAAGCTTGATTCAGCATAATACTGCAGATTCTGTTTCTCTTTGGGGCCACATGACACACAGCTAAATCCACAAAGAGATAATGTTCTGTCTTAATTGTCCCCAAGATACATAAAATGCTCTGCTTTTTATCAATTTTTTCTACTAGTGAGATGCAATCACATTTTCAGACATATGGTCAGAGAATTGTAACAGTAATATTCACAATTTATTAGTCAAATTAAAGACTGTCAATCTCTTATGAATCTCATATGAATATGATCAACAATTAAATGAGGAGGGGGACCTTAATATCAGAAAAATAATTTGAAAGATTTCTATTCAAAATGATAGCGGGGAAGCATACCAATTATGGGGACGTTTCCACCACTTTCTGAATCCTCAACTTAAACTATAGCCCTGAATGTAAATGTGACTGTTTCAAACATTACCTGTTCAAATATCAGTTCACCATGTACTAAAGTTGCCTATCACTACAAGATACAACCTAGGGCGATGGACAGCATATGGTCATGGACAAAACGTAAGGTATAGTATAGCCCATAGGGGATGGAAAAGATTGACATACTGTAGAAAATATTCACCTAAAAACAGATCAAGTAAGCAAGCATTACTTCCTGACCCTATCTCAGATAATGTTTCCTTGCTGCCACAGATTTCCTGTAACTGTTTTTGACCTTTAAACAGATCTGTGTTTGTTCCCTTTCTTTTTCTTTGTTCCTGTTTGCTTCGGTGAGCTTCAGAGCCGCATCCTCCTCTCTGGGAGTGTTTGCCACCATTTTATTCGTACTGAGTGGCATTTGCTTTGATGTAAAAAGGTGCTTGTTGGACTTCAAAGATAGAACGCCATTACGTTCAGTCCCCTAGGGGCTTGATGGAGGATAAAACGCACTAGGGAAGATCTGGAGATCACTGAGTTTTACAAAACCATTTAAAGTTTAACCCCACAAGAGAAAGGTGTCCTAGTCTTTTTCCCCGCAGAGTACTGTAAATCAATAAAACACAAAGCCACTAACAGTATCTCGCTGAAGCTCACAACTAACTTAGTATCTGATCAGACAGAAACTACTTGGGAGCCAGCCAGATATCAGTTCAACATGTAAGTTATGTTGGGATAGCAGCAATATTCACAGGAAACTCAAAGGAGACTTCCTATCTGAAACTTGTCTGAAGGACTTGGGTTGATCTTACTTTGAGGTGATTTTGGCTCAGAATTCAGACAATGCTAAAGTGGGAGTAGAATTATGGAGGAGTTTTGTTGATTGAGCCCACATAGGCTGAGAGAACATGTGGGCACAGTCAACAAAACATGTAACAGGGTTTTACAAAATAATCAGCAGGATTGGACTAAAAAAGAAACGTCCGGTCGACTACACCAAATGAAACACCCTGATCAAATCAGGGGTGCTAGAAACCTAATCTACAGAATTATTATTATAATTATTATTATTGAGCAGTTTTGATGTGCCTTTCAGCCAAGGTGTTTCAGAGGGTGTTATAGAACCCTTTTGTTTGCAAGTAGCTGATGCTTAACCTTAGCCTGTGGTGGCTATAGTACACGAATAGTACAGTGTGCTATCTTAGTTTGATCACACTTTTGTGTGATCCTGTGCGCTGCAGGAAATCACAATTGTTTAAAAAAGGCTTCTAAAGTTTGTCATTTTCATTTAAAAAATTCAGACTTGATTTGCCCTAACAAAAAATGCAAAAAAATAAATGTCCTGTTGCTGCAGGATTAATTTCCTGCTGTGAGAAACTGGTCAAATTAAGACACTACATCTGTAGTTTACAGTCACCCATGACCCATAGAGTACTTCCAAGGTAAAGACAAATATTGCTGAATGCTGAAATAAATTAAATTAAATACAATTTTATTGGTCACATACACATGGTTAGCAGATGTTAATGCGAGTGTAGTGAAATGCTTGTGCTTCTAGTTCCGACCGTGCAGTAATATCTAACAAGTAATCTAACAATTTTACAACAACTACCTTATACTACCTTATACACACAAGTGTAAAGGGATGAATAAGTGGGGCAAATAAGTATTTAG